>NC_041389.1:52254547-52264665 GCF_002162155.2 Triticum dicoccoides
CCCCACGCCACCGCCCTGCCACCACCGGCGACCACCGCCCCCATCCTGAACCCTAAGATAGATAGTGGGGTACCTCTCCGGCGAGCCCCCTTCCCCATTGCGGCTGGTTCTTCCTTCACCCCGGCAAGCCCACCCCTTGAAAATCGACTGACCCAAAAGTCGATTCATTCGACTGAAGTGTAGCCAAATCGGAGCAGCATCGCAAGCAAGAGCAAGAGGGAGAGCAGCAGCGCGAGCAAGAGTAATAGCAAGAGCAGACCAGGCAGGGGACCGAGAGCAAGAGCAGAGCAGTAGTGCGACTGAGAGCTAAAGCAGCAGTAGCTCCTACTGATGTGGACGTCGCCGCCGAGGGAGCAACGCCGTGGAGGAAGTGGCCGGCGATGCCGCCGTGGATGGAGACGCACCGTGTCGACTCGGGACCGAGCATCGGCAGCACCATGAGATCGAATCAAGAAGAAAATGCAGCGATTAGTGTACAACCTCTTTGGTGGCACCGATTAGGCCGCAGCTTCATCCGAGGAAACGGTGATGATGATGCTCTTCCGGTGGTGCGGGTGAAGATGGCGGTGTGGGAATGGAGGTGGCGCGAAAGACGAGGGGAACGTCGGGGCAGCTCCTTGGAGCTGGAGGAAGGGGTGGCTGAACCGGCGGGACGATGAGATCGACGACGGATCATCATCCGGTATGGTGGATGAGGGACGTCGAGGTGTTGCTGTGGACGACTGATACGTCTCCGTCGTATCTATAATTTTTGATTTTTCCATGCCAATATTCTTCAACTTTCATATACTTTTGGCAACTTTTTATACTATTTTTGGGACTAACATATTGATCCAGTGCCCAGTGCCAGTTCCTATCTGTTGCATGTTTTTTGTTTCGCAGAACCCCAATATCAATCGGAGTCCAAAAGGGATAAAAATGGACGGAGATTTTTTTTTGGAATATTTATGATTTTTCGGAGGAAGAATCAACGCAAAACGGTGTCCGAGGTGGCCACGAGATAGGGGGGCGCCCCCTACCCCTGGGCGCGCCCTGGGATCTTGTGGGCCACCCGTAAGGTGGTTGAGGCTCTATGTTTGCCGCAAGAAAGCTAATTTTATGAGAAAAATCTGGGCGAAAGATTCACCCCAATCGGGGTTACGGATCTCCAGATATAAAGGAAACGGTGAAGGGGTAGAATCAGAGAACGCAGAAAAAACACAGAAACAGAGATATATATCCAATCTCGGAGGGGCTCTCGCCCCTCCCACGTCATGGGAGCCAAGGACCAGAAGGGAAACCCTTCTCCCATCTAGGGAGGAGGTCAAGTAACAACAAGAAGAAGGGGGCCCCTCTCCCCCTTGCTTCCGGTGGCGCCGGAGCGCTGCCGGTGGCCATCATCATCACCGCGATCTTCACCAACACCGCCGCCATCTCCACCAACATCTCCACAAACTCTTCATCCCTCTATGCAGCGGTGTAACCTCTCTCTTACCCACTGTAATCTCTACTTAAACATGGTGCTCAACGCTATATATTATTCCCCAATGATGTATGGTTATCTTATGATGTTTGAGTAGATCCGTTTTGTCCTATGGGTTAATTGATGATCGTGATTGGTTTGAATTGCATGTTTTATTATTGGTGCTGTCCTATTGTGCCCTCCGTGTCACGCAAGTGTGAGGGACTCCCGCTGTAGGGTTTGCAATATGTTTATGATTTGCTTATGGTGGGTTGCGTGAATGACTGAAACACAAACCCGAGTAAGTAGGTTGTTTGCGTATGGGATAAAAGGGGACTTGATACTTTAATGCTATGGTTGGGTTTTACCTTAATGAATCTTTAGTATTTGCGGACGCTTGCTAGAGTTCCAATCATAAGTGCATGTGATCCAAGTAGAGAAAGTATGTTAGCTTATGCCTCTCCCTCAAATAGAATTGCAACAATGATTACCGGTCTAGTTATCGATTGCCTTGGACAAATAACTTTCTCGTAACACAAAGCTCTCTACTAATATTTACTTTATTGCATCTTTATCTAAAACAGCCCCTAGTTTATGTTTACATGCTCTTTATTGTCTTGCAAACCTAGCCTTTCACACCTACAAAGTACTTCTAGTTTCATACTTGTTCTAGGTAAAGCGAACGTCAAGCGTGCGTAGAGTTGTATTGGTGGTCGATAGAACTTGAGGGAATATTTATTCTACCTTTAGCTCCTCGTTGGGTTCGACACTCTTACTTATCGAAAACTGTTGCGATCCCCTACACTTGTGGGTTATCAAGACCTTTTTATGGCGCCGTTGCCGGGGAGTCATAGCGTGGGCTGAATATTCTCGTGTGTGCTTGTTTTCTTTATCACTAAGTAATTTTTATTTGCTGTTCTTAGTTGTTCTCTATCTTCAGTTATGGATATGGAACGCAAAATACCAAAAACAATAGCTGTACTTGCTACTCCTGAAGATGGGGTAACTCCTAAAACCCCCGACTCTCATTATGCGAGAGATATTATGTACTACTTTGATAATCCTGAGAAAGCCCCATTCAACTTTATAATGGGAGACACGTTGGATCAACGTGAATACTTTAGGGATTATCGCTCGACACAAAAAGGGAAACTATTATGGGATCAATTTATTATGTTGCGTTGGTATGCCTGGAATCTATGCTTGAGATATGATATTACTTGTTGCTCTAGTATGGAGGCTCCACACCTCCCCTTTTCATGCAAATTTAACGATAATGAAACCTTAGCTTACTATGCTAATGGTATATATGATTACTATGATGTGGAACAAATAGGAGAATTTGTTGCTTTTAAGGCTGCCTATGATATTGAAGCTTTGTTTGAAGAGTATGAAGCTTTTGATGATGATGGTTATAGGCCGGAAAATCTTGCTATACTTGGATATTGCTATGAAAATTATGAATACAATTACTATATTAATGCTTTTATTAAGAAAGTCAACGCTATCCAAGAAGAGACTAATATTTTGCAGGAATCTATGGAAGAAGAAATTGATGAAACCGTGAGCTCATTGGATGAAAAAGATGATGAGGAGAGCAAAGAACAAAAGGAGGAAGAGAGGATTAGCTACCCGTGCCCACCTTCTAATGATAGTAACCCTCCAACTCATACATTATTTAATTTCCCTTCGTGCTTACCGAAGGATGATTGCTATGATGATTGCTATGATCCCTTGAATTTGTTTGACATATCCCTTTTTGATGATGCTTGCTATGCTTGTGGACAAGATGCCAATATGAATTATGCTTATGGAGATGAACTTGCTATAGTTCCTTATGTTAAACATGAAATTGTTGCTATTGCACCCACGCATGATAGTCCTATTATCTTTTTGATTTCTCCTTACTACACTTTATCGGAGAAGTTTGTGCTTATTAAGGATTATATTGATGGGTTGCCTTTTACCATTGCACATGATTATTTTGATGAATATAATGTGCATGTGCTTGCTGCTCCTACTTGCAATTATTATGAGAGAGGAAGTACGTCTCCACCTCTCCATGTTTCCAACACTATGGAATTGCAAGAAACTGCTTATACTATGCATTGGCCTTTACTTGGTGTGCATGAATTGTTCTTTTATGACATGCCGATGCATAGGAAGAGAGTTAGACTTCGTTGTTGCATGATATATGTTACGTTGTGCTCACTACTAAATTACAAATCATTTTTAATTAAAATTGGCTTTGATATATCTTGGGATCCGGGTGGATTGATTACTTGACCACTAAATGCCTAGCTTAATGGCTTTAAAGAAAGCGCTGCCAGGGAGACAACCCGGAAGTTTTAGAGAGTCATTTATTTTTGTTGAGTGCTTTTATATAGTTTAAAAACAAAAAATAAAGAGGGGAACCTAAAAACTTTTCAAAAAGGGAAGTGAAAGTGAGAAAGACAAGCATTGTTCAAGTGGGAGCTAGCCTTGAACTTTGTTCATGCTCACAGAAACTTTGTGAATCTTGATTAAAGAAACGTTTCAACAAAAATAATTATCCCCTTGTACAATTCCATTGTATTATAAAAATAATGTGCCAAGGTTTGCCTTTAGGATGTTTACAATGCTTGTTGGTTTGTACGGTGCAGGACAGAAACTTTGGCTGTAGTGCGTGATTTTATATTTTTAGCTGAAACGGCAATTAGTTCTAATTACTTTTGCACTATCTTGCTGTACAACTTGTTTATTTTTCCTAATTTTGGTAGAATATTTGGGGTACCAGAAGTATGGTGGATGTTCAGATTGCTACAGACTTTTCTGTTTTTGACAGATTCTGTTTTTGATGCATAGTTTGCTAGTTTTGATGAATCTATCAATTTATATCAGTGGATTAAGAAATGGAGAAGGTATATTATAGTAGACACAATGCAAAAACAAAATATGAATTGGGTTGCAACAGTACTTACAGAAAGTGATTTGCTTTATTATACTAACGGATCTTACCGGGTTTTCTGTTGAAGTTTTGTGTGGATGTAGTGTCTAATCGAGGATGTCTCGATATGAGGAAAAGGAAGAGAGGCAAGAGCTCAAGCTTGGGGATGGCCGAGGCACCCCAAGTAAATATTCAAGGAGACTCAAGCTTCTAAGCTTGGGGATGCCCCGGAAGGCATCCCCTCTTTCTTCAACAAGTATCGGTATGTTTTCGAATTCGTTCCGTTCATGCATTATGTGCAAGTTTTGGAGCATCTTTTGCATTTAGTTTTCACTTTTCTTTTATGCACCATGCTGATATGAGATAGTCCTTGGTTGAGTTATAGAATGCTCATTGCACCTCACTTAAATCTTTTGAGTATGGCTTTATAGAATGCTTCATGTGCTTCACTTATATCATTTGAAGTTTGGATTTCCTGTTACTCTTTATATAGACAACCGCCATTTGTAGAATGCTCTTTTGCTTCACTTATAATTGTTAGAGCGTGGGCACATCTTTTGTATAAAGAATTAAACTCTCTTGCTTCACTTATATCTTTTTAGAGAGATGACTGGAATTGGTCATTCACATGGTTAGTCATAAAATCCTATATAAACTTGTGGATCACTGAATATGATATGTTTGATTCCTTGCAATAGTTTTGCGATATAAAGGTGGTGATATTAGAGTTATGCTAGTTGCTGATTGTGGATTGGTAGAAATACTTGTGTTGAGGTTTGTGATTCCCGTAGCGTGCAAGTATGGTCAACCGCTTTGTGATGAAGTTGGAGCACAATTTTATTTATTGATTGTCTTCCTTATGAGTGGTGGTCGGGGACGAGCGATGGTCTTTTCCTACCAATCTATCCCCCTAGGAGCATGCACGTAGTACTTTGTTTTCAATGGCTTGTAGATTTTTGCAATAAGTATATGAGTTCTTTATGACTAATGTTGAGTCCATGGATTATACGCACTCTCACCCTTCCATCATTGCTAGCCTCTTCGGTACCGTGCATTGCCCTTTCTCACCTTGAGAGTTGGTGCAAACTTCGCCGGTGCATCCAAACCCCGTGATATGATACGCTCTATCACACATAAGCCTCATTATATCTTCCTCAAAACAGCCACCATACCTACCTATCATGGCATTTCCATATCCATTCCGAGATATATTGCCATGCAACTTCCATCATCATCATATACATGACCTGAGAATTCATTGTTATATTGCTTTGCAGGATCGTAAGATAGCTAGCATGATGTTTTCATGGCTTGTCCATTTTTTGATGTCATTGCTATGCTAGATCATTGCACATCCCGGTACACCGCCGGAAGCATTCATATAGAGTCATATCTTTGTTCTAGGTATTGAGTTGTAAGTAAATAAAAGTGTGATGATCATCATTATTAGAGCATTGCCCCAGTGAGGAAAGGATGATGGAGACTATGATTCCCCCACAAGTCGGGATGAGACTCCGGACTTTATGAAAAATAAAAGAGGCCAAAGAAGCCCAAATAAAAAAAAAGAGGCCAAAGAAGCCCACCAAAAAGAAAAAAAAAGAAAAAAAAGAAAAAAATGAGAGAAAAAGAGAGAAGGGGCAATGTTACTATCCTTTTACCACACTTGTGCTTCAGAGTAGCACCAAGTTCTTCATATAGAGAGTATCTTGAGTTATCACTTTCATATACTAGTGGGAATTTCATTATAGAACTTGGCTTGTATATTCCGATGATGGGCTTCCTCAAATGCCCGAGGTCTTCATGAGCAAGCAAGTTGGATGCACACCCACTTAGTTTCAGTTTGAGCTTTCGTACACTTATAGCTCTAGTGCATCCGTTGCATGGCAATCCCTACTCGCTCACATTTATATCTATTGATGGGCATCTCCATAGCCCGTTGATACGCCTAGTCGATGTGAGACATTCCCCTTTTTGTCTTCTCCACATAACCCCCAACATCATATTCTATTCCACCTATAGTGCTATGTCCATGGCTCATGCTCATGTATTGCGTGAAAGTTGAAAAAGTTTGAGATTATTAAAGTATGAAACAATTGCTTGGCTTGTCATCGGGGTTGTGCATGATTAAATACTTTGTGTGATGAAGATAGAGCAACAACCAGACTATATGATTTTGTAGGGATAACTTTCTTTGGCCATGTTGTTTTGAAAAGACATGATTGCTTTATTGGTACGCTCGAAGTATTATTGTTTTTATGTTAAATTGTATACTATTGCTTTGAATCACTCATGTCTTAATATTCATGTCATGATTAGACATATGATCAAGATTATGCTAGGTAGCATTCCACATCAAAAATTATCTTTTTCATCATTTACCTACTCGAGGACGAGCAGGAATTAAGCTTGGGGATGCTAATACGTCTCCGTCGTATCTATAATTTTTTATTGTTCCATGCCAATATTCTTCAACTTTCATATACTTTTGGCAACTTTTTATACTATTTTTGGGACTAACATATTGATCCAGTGCCCAGTGTCAGTTCATGTCTGTTGCATGTTTTTTGTTTTGCAAAAACCCAATATCAAACGGAGTCCAAACGGGATAAAAACGGAACGAGACTTTTTTTGGAATATTTATGTTTTTTTGGAGGAAGAATCAACGCGAAACGGTGTCCGAGGTGGCCACGAGATAGGGGGGTGCGCCCCCTACCCCTGGGCGTGCCCTGGGCTCTCGTGGGTCGCCCGTAAGGCGGTTGAGGCTCTACTTTTGCTGCAAGAAAGCTAATTTTATGAGAAAAATCTGGGCTAAAGATTCACCCCAATCGAAGTTACGGATCTCCAGATATAAAGGAAATGGTGAAGGGGTAGAAGCAGAGAACGCAGAAAAAACGCAGAAACAGAGAGATAGATCCAATCTCGGAGGGGCTCTCGCCCCTCCCACGTCATGGGAGCCAAGGACCAGAGGGGAAACCCTTCTCCCATCTAGGGAGGAGGTCAAGGAATAAGAAGAAGAAGGGGGGCCCTCTCCCCCTTGCTCCCGGTGGCGCCGGAGCGCTGCCGGGGGCCATCATCATCACCGCGATCTTCACCAACACCGCCGCCATCTTCACCAACATCTCCACCAACTCTTCCTCCCTCTATGCAGCGGTGTAACCTCTCTCTTACCCGCTGTAATCTCTACTTAAACATGGTTCTCAACGCTATATATTATTCCCCAATGATGTATGGTTATCTTATGATGTTTGAGTAGATCCGTTTTGTCCTATGGGTTAATTGATGATCGTGATTGGTTTGAGTTGCATGTTTTATTATTGGTGCTGTCCTATTGTGCCCGCCGTGGTGCGCAAGCGTGAGGGATTCCCGCTGTAGGGTTTGCAATATGTTTATGATTTGCTTATGGTGGGTTGCGTGAGTGACTGAAACACAAACCCGAGTAAGTAGGTTGTTTGCGTATGGGATAAAAGGGGACTTAATACTTTAATGCTATGGTTGGGTTTTACCTTAATGAATCTTTAGTAGTTGCGGACGCTTGCTAGAGTTCCAATCATAAGTGCATATGATCCAAGTAGATAAAGTATGTTATCTTATGCCTCTCCCTCAAATAGAATTGCAACAATGATTACCGGTCTAGTTATCGATTGCCTTGGACAAATAACTTTCTCGTAACAAAAAGCTCTCTACTAATATTTACTTTATTGCATCTTTATCTAAAACAGCCCCTAGTTTATGTTTACATGCTCTTTATTGTCTTGCAAACCTAACCTTTCACACCTACAAAGTACTTCTAGTTTCATACTAGTTCTAGGTAAAGCGAATGTCAAGCGTGCATAGAGTTGTATCGGTGGTCGATAGAACTTGAGGGAATATTTATTCTACCTTTAGCTCCTCGTTGGTTTCGACACTCTTACTTATCGAAAACTGTTGCGATCCCCTACACTTGTGGGTTATCAACGACGTCGTCGGGGAAGAGGCTCCGGCTGGGTGGCGGACGGAGCAGGGTGTGGGGTTTTGTCGCCGGTTTTTGCGGCCTCGGTGTATGAATGGGTGGGCGGATGGGATGGCAGTGGGGAACCATGGCTTAGAGAAGCGCTTGTCCGAAATGCGGGGTAAGTTACGAAAGTACCCCCCACCGATTTTAGGCGGTTCTTTTGGTTCAGGGGTACCACGGGCATTTCGCGTGTCGGGATTTCACAGGAGGTGGGAGTTTTCGTGCGTGTTGTAATTTCGGTATAGCAAGGCGCGGGTTGAGATGGGGGGAGTTCTCGGAGCACAACGAGACAAAGATATATCTTAAATATTTCGGGCTAACAAGGCGCGGGTTGAAGAGACGTGAGTTTCGCAACACGATAGACAGAGACGCTAGCTTCAATTTTTGGCATAACAAGGCGCGGCTTGAAATTTTGGAAGAACAAGCTTAACATGTACCCAAGAAAAGACAATTTGCACCTCAACACACACAACACACACACACAAACACCATTTTGGACTAGAGTAAGGTACACGAGCATTGTACGCATGAGATTTGGCAACCAAATTATGAATAAATACCACATTATAGCATGCAAGCTTTGAGTCATATATGCATGATGTAGATGTTCGTTTAATTATTATAGTTCATTTCATTCAAAATCATCTAGTTTTTATAAGAAAGCTAATCTATTTTAAGATTCATGGAATTGTGCGTTGTAGGACATAAAGTAAAAACAAATAATGGCAAATCATGTAGAAAAACATTTGGGCAATTCTGATACGGAAGATTCTAGAACAAATAAGAAGTGCTTGTGTTTTGATGTTTGTGCATTATGCTTAAGTTCAACCATGGAGTCTTCTAGATTATACATGTGACGAAATCTGGTGGAATCTAGATGATATTCAATGGCCAATAGTGCTCAAATTTGCCATCTTTGGACCATCGGATTCGCCTCATCCAATGACCATCTTTCAAAGTTAAAGTTACCCGCACACAATATAAAAATATATATAATATAATATATATAGGGGTATAGATATAGATATGTGATGTGAAAGCAGCCCATCATCTCCAATTAGAATAGTGTGTCCATGCACGGATGCGACGTGGGCAAATGATGTCTGCTATCGGTATCTCAAATTCAAATCAGTCTGACCTTGTTCAATGTGTATACATTACAACATGCTCGTTTCCAAACCACACCGCGCAGATCTTCGTTATATTCATGCATGCATGGGTTTCAAACATCAGGATCTCTTATTCAAATATTTGAATTCAACTTTACATTGATTATGACCTCACTTATTCTTTTACACCCACACAGTAGTCTTCTCTTTATAATTGTACCACTAACTTTCTATCATGCATGCATGCACACACACTACCAGTCGGCATTATCTATCGCACACATGCAATATTTTTCTTCAGGTCGGTCTCCCATGAAGGCACACACCCACACACATCCCCCTGTCCATCATACCGGGCATTCTTTATCTCTCACGCGTGCATGCGCAACGATTGATGTTCCTCTATGTATGTGTGTATATAGCTAGGTCTTTCATAGTTTTCCACACAAACCGATCAATCAATATATCCAGTGAGGTCTCACCCTCTTTCCCACGTCCACATCAATCAATCTATATCTCTCTATATAGGATTAACATAAATAGCTAATACAACCACATTAATTATATATCCAATGTCCCCCTCTCATCATCCATGCCTTCCGCTTCATCTCTCAGAAGCGTGCACAATGGCGAAGGCAGGGGGCAGTAAGG
>NC_041389.1:52264984-52287093 GCF_002162155.2 Triticum dicoccoides
CGAGGCTAATATAAATGTGATCATTAGACAATTGCTGCTAAAAAAGGTTTAATTTCATGAATTGACCCTCCTCGTAAAGGATTAGCAATGCTTGGCCCCCTAGCTCATTTATTTTTCATGGCTCCGCCACTGCGTGGAACAGCGCACGTGTTCGCCCCCTCTCTCTAAATATCGATCCCGCACTTGTGCATTCCTTCATAGTCTCCCTCCACTCGGCCCGTCGCACCATCTTCTAGCCCACCACCGGATTTTGCCACATGTACAATCTAGCAGACTCCATGGTTGAACTTAAGCATAATGCACAAAACTTAAAACAACATTGATTCTCTTTTGTTCTAGAATCTTCCGTATCATAACTGCCCAAACTTTTTTTCTAGTTGAATTGCCATTATTTATTTTTACTTATGCTTTACAACTCACAATTCCATGAATCATAAAATAGATTAAGGGCTTCTTTGATTCAAATGATTTTGAAAGGAATTTTGGAGGATTCTAATCATTAGGAATTTTTCCTATCTTGGTTGTTTGATTCGTAGGATTGTAAACCATAGGAATTTTTCCATATGATTCATTTGCACTAGATTTCATGGGAAACATCCCATCCACTCAAACCTCTTTGAAAGAATTCTGCATTTTTTCTATGCACAATCAAACACGCGTACAATCCTGTAGGATTCAAGATGACATTCCACTATAATCCCATGTTTTTCCTATTCACGCGTTCTTATCTTTTTTATAAAAACTAATTGATTTTGAATGAGATGAACTATAAGAATTAAATGAAGGGCTACATCACGCATATATGACTCAGAGCTTACATGCTATAGTGTGGTATTTATTCATAATTTGGTTGCAAAATCTGATGCGTGCAATGCACGTGTACCTTACTAGTACTTCGAGTATGTGCAAAACACGTAAATTAGAATACCAATGGCACGCTACACAGTGTCTGTCTTACAGTTCATGAAGCCACGTGGCACATGTGGAGGCGTTGTCGCGACCTCCTTGCATGGATTGATCACAGTGACGTGCTGCTGGTTCCATAAGAATGTACTCGTACTCCCTGAGCCATACTGGCGGTACATGCACGAAGCGAAGATGTGCACGCATGCCACGCACGCACTCATTCCCTCGCACGCACACGTGGGTACACGGGCGGACGCATTTTTGTACCAAGATCCACCCCATGTGATAATTTGACGCGTGTAAAGTCGTTCACTTCATTGATGGTCAATTAATACAGCACATGCAAATTGAGTGGACGTGAGGGCGGAAGAAAGACATTATTACTCCACTGTGCGCATGCGAATAGTTAAATTGTGGGTTGTTTGTAGTACTTCCATTGGTCTCCTTCATATTTTGTGCCAATTTTTGACATTAACATAATATTTACACATTTGAGCAGTGTAGTACTTGAAATTTATGTTCCGCTAAACTCATCGGGAGCCGTTTCGGGCCTCGAAACCAAAACCATCAATTAATCTTTACCTTGTTCCCATCACATTCGAAAGCCTGCTCACACCTACTAGTACGTACCAAACCTGAGCATGCTCCCACTATGCAGGTATTAGTACTACTAGTGCTAGTACTTAGGTTATAAAAAGGGGAACTACCTAACCAAAAATTACTCTACCTTTCCTCCTCATAAGTGCTTCTTCTTCGTCCATCGTTGCCATGGCCGGTGAGCAGAGCTCTAGGTCGAGAACTACTCGTAACAAGGGAGCGGCAAACAAGGCTGTGGAAAAAAAGAGGGCTCACCGCCACGCAGAGACCTTGAAAGATCTCTCACGGTCAGGCGATGGCTCCCAGGAGCGCCCTAGCCGCGGAGGCAAACATGCTGAGCCGGCGGAGCTGGAGTCGTTATCCCTCGACGGCATGCCCGATCAGCTCAAGAATCACCTCAATCAGCAGAAGGAGTGCATCCAAGGCTTGACGGAGTTGCTGAAGGAGAGCCTCGACGACATGCCCGCTGAGCTGAATCAGCAGGGGGAGTTGACCGCCGGCTTGGTGATGCTGCTGAAGAAGAGCATTGCCTCGGAGAAGAAGGCGACCGGCGAAATCCTGCGACTTCAGGAGGACAAGGAGAAGCTCTGCCACGAGATCGGCCTGTTGAAGGAGAAGAACGCCGGCTGGAAGAAGCTGCATGAGAATAGTAGTTCCTCGATGAAGATGCTGCAGGCCCTCGTCATGGAACAGAATGAGGAGTTGGTGAAGATCTGCATCGAGCACCCGACTGTTGTCAAGGTACGTAATGCGGCCGTGGAACAGATGATGAAGGCTCGCGTCGAGAAATCCCGCATCATGGACAGAATGAAGAAGATGGCGGAGGAGACGCGCAAGGAGATGGAGGTCGTGGAGGCGATTAAGAAGCAGTTACGACTCCACGGTGAATTAGATCATTTGAGGTGATAATCTTCCTTCTTCTTTTGCTGATGTGTTTCATCTTTTGCTTTGGGTGTTTCGCCGCACGTGTCACGTTCTCTGTGAGGCATGAATAGAACAATGGTTTTTGTTTTTTGAGGAAATGAATAGAACAATGCTAACAATGAGATGACTAGCAAATTAGATCATTTTTTATCGCCATATGGCACTGGGCTGTCGTGTTTCGTGCTCCTCTGTCGCAGTACTACTCCAGTGGAAAACTTGAGTATACCGCACGGTTCCTTGCTCCTCCTCGATCAGGTCGTTGGTGCATTTATACGAGCAGTCAAATCACAAGGCCCCGCCTTCCAGCAGTAATGAGCCGTCAAATCACAAAGGCCCTCGCCTCTCGTGAAACCGACCAAGCTAGACTGCCCCGCCCTCTAGCCTTTTAAAAAATGTATACTTTTGTACAGCAGTAGTATCGATGGATTGCGCCATGGAGCAAAACTTGAAATAAAAAAATTGTTGTCCAGCACAACCCACTCCTCAAAACATATAGAGAGCGCTCGTCGCCAAATTATGCATATAGTACTATTAAAAAGGCTAGTCACAATAATGGTGTCCAGCACAACCCACCCCTCAAATAAAACTAAGCACCTTGGAATTCTTTGACAAAACTAAGCACCCTGAAATTCTTTGACAACTAAACTGTTGGCTATATGATGTTGGCCATATATATTGTACGTATATAATGTGAAGAAACGAGTGGTAGTACTATACCAACTAAAAGATGAAATGTAAGAAATAATAGTATGTACTTACTGAAGAGTTAAAGTAACAAGAAGAAACATAACATAGTTCTGCTGGGGGCTCAGCACAACACACCCCTCAAATTAAATTAAGCACACCTGAAATTAAACTTTGCAACTATTCCGGTAGACACTGCATTAGAACCACCATGAGGAACGACACTGCCACCTTACTCGGAGTTCTCGTCCACGTCCTCGACTTCGTCCTTGTCCCTCTTCCTCTTGGCCGATACTTCTTTGCTTGAACCGCCAACTTGGCTGTTTCTCTTCATCCAACCCTTGTAGATATTGAAACAAAGGTAGCCATCCATTGCAGCGTACTGGATGTGGTCTATATCTAGTACATTCCGCTGCCATGCATGACGATGAAATGTGTATGGAGGTTTCTCCAGTTTACCGTACGAAGGATGAACCATGGCTCCTGCCAGGGTCAGCATTGAAGGCCGACGAGAGGACACCAACCGATTCTTTTGGAGGTTGAAGGTGTTGCCTACAACGAGGCCTATCCGACACAGGACTGCTTTGTCGTTACCAAAGTCTACAGTAACGAATTTGACTAGGTTGCTCTCGAGGAAGTCCTTAAAATCTTGGCACTCAACGTCGGCATGGCATATGTGGTATACCAAGCATAAGTCATGCACGCAAACCTGGATCACGGTTGGCTTCTTCCTCTCTTCGTCCTTTAGATCCTTCTCTCGTCCTACAACTGTGGTGTACTCAACATCTAGCCCAGTGACCCACTCATCATCTAAGTCTTCGAACATGCGTCTGAAGAGAGAAAGGCATCCTTTCACCGTCGCGGAAGAATGGGTGTAGATGACGTCGAACTCATCACCGGTGATGGTTCTAACCTTGTACTCACCGCTGATCGGGGAGATTTGGGACGCCATGGATTTTGGAGGAGGGTTAGGATTAGTGGAACTGCCGTAATGTACTAATGTGAATGGACGGGACGACTAGGAGTAACCGCCATAGTATTAAAGGACGTGCGGGGACAAGTAGGAGCGAACTGCCAGCGTGCGAACGGCAGGGTAGTGGCTTTCCATTCTCCCATGATACGGGCTTCCGAGAGCCCTTGGATCGGAGATCGAACGGTTGCATGGCGTGATTCTAGACCTATGGGTGAATATCCTATCCTGGAGGGTTATTCTGCAAATTTTCAGCAACTTAGCATGTGACCGTTTGATCTCAGATCCAAGGGCTACCAGTAGCCCGTATCATGGTTGCGCCTACCACGACTGTCGCGTCGCTCGCGTGGTCGCGCCCTTGAGATTTAACATGTTGCGTTAGGCTATGTGATGTTGGCATGTCATTCATAGTCATCACTTAGTCACTCATACTACAACAAGGTTGGCTATAAGGTTAGCTATAAGTGTATTTTTTTTATTCCTCTCTATATCTTTCTTCATACTCCCTCCGTCCCATAATATAAGAACGTTTTTACAGTAGCTAGTGTAGTGTCAAAAACATTCTTATATAATGGGACACGGGGAGTACTAGTATTTATTGCATTTGCCAAGGAGTGACCTCTTCCAATGAAATGGTGTTGCTAAGTTTGCTTAATTTAATTAGCTATAGACTCAAAATTGTCTTTTCACCTAGGTACACGCGCTTAGCACCATTTCTTCCTTGGGTCACCAAACTAGTCTCTCTCTTCTTGATTAACTTGCCACATCAGACTTTATGCCTATGTGGCAAGCTTAAGCACCTGTAGGAGCAAGTAAGTACAATAGTGCGCTTTACATGACATTTTTGCATATGTGGAGGAAAGAGAGGCAAGGAAAAAGTGGAGAAGTGGGCTCTCATGCAAGAGCCAGCCTCTACTACTACATGGTGGAGCATTGGGAGAGGCACCTGTTTGGAGGTGGTCAGGAATCGGGAGACTCACGCCGGTCGTAGCGCCGCAGTTAAAATGATAATGGCAAGTCAAATCACGGGGCCCCACCTGTCCAGCAGTAACTCGCTGTCAAATCACACAACCCTACGTTTGTAGCAGCCTACTCCCTTGTCTTCTCGCATCTCTGTCGAACCGACTAGGCGGAACTGTCCCGCCGCCTACCGGGCAGGAAAGGAACCGCCCTTGACTTTTAAATAGTATACAAATACTAATTTCGTATCCATGGATTGCGCCCGCGCCATGGAGCAAATCGTCTAGAAAACGGCGGTACACATGTCCGGAGTAGACAGCACGCCCGTCGCGTTCGCGTCGCACCCCAGACGGTCGGTCGGTCTGGCACGGTGCTCTCCGAATGGAACGCGCGTCATATTGCGTTTGCACACACATGTGGGATGGCAATTGAGAACCGACCAGAGGCATACTCCCCGGCCCCGCAAGTTGGGTGACTTAATATAGAAGAGGGAGACGAGCGATAGTACTAGAGAAGTGTTGTACTACGTTGGTGCCTGGACGATCCCTGCAAGACACATAAGATCAGTTCATCCATGCATGTGACCAGACTCCAGCAGACACGGCTGGATTGGCTATCGTCTACATATCATGCAGGCTGTGTCGTACATGGCTGTAGTTGTGGTGAGAAATCTAAAAAAAGGTTTCTTGTCATCTCGCAAAATTATGTGTCATGTGCTTCGAATCACTGCGAGGGTTAAACAGTGACAACTAAGTTGGGCTAGTCATTGGGGGCACATGCACGAACAATGACTACTCGGCTGCCATCTAGATCAAGCCGGCTATGTTAATTAGGACATCTATCGACGGACCCCTTTTCTACGAGTTTATGTTTAATTTCATCTTTGTTCCTCGTCTAGTTTATCTGTCAGGATTCATGTTGTCTCCTTTGGGCAGTAAGGTTATGATTTCTTGTCATGTGGCATTTTTTCGTGTTATATTTTATAATCCGGCGCTTCGGATCAAAATGACGACAACTGCGCCTCTGGGCCACGTGCATGAAGACTTCTTGACAGTCATTGACGAGGTCAAGCCGGCTCCGGTAGACAAAAGAAAACTAAGTATTACTCCACTATATAGGCAGGAGCCTCCGCGCTTGCTTGCTAGTGTTTCTCTCTTCACGCTGTCTCTGCCTCTCCAGATCTAAACACGACAGTGGTGGCCACACACTCTCTCTCTCTCTCTCTGCTCACCGCTGGTCACAGATCCAGCCGAATCCTCTCCGCCGCGGAAGGTGAGAAGGTGAAATGTTCACGCGGTCGTCCTCGGCGATGGCTCTTACCCACTGCTAGTCGCGTCTCGATCAGCCTTCCTTGCCGTTCTCTCCCAAGCACCGCTGGCGAGGGAGGGCCTCCGACCCCTTCTTCCTCACTGCCGTAGTGTGGGCAAAATGAATTGAATCATCCATGTTGGTGACTGAAAGAGCCAGCTTCAGCATCCCAGTCTAAGCACCCTCGGCCTCCATCCTTGCGACGCACCGTACACCTCGTTTGCCACCTGCTCGACCCTAGTGTCACTGATAAAATGAAGTAATAATACAGTTAAAATAGAGCGAGTGTCATCTCTATCATTTCATTTCCAATGTAGATAAAGAAAGTGTTTCTCTTTGTTAAAGTATGTTTCATCAACTAGTACCATTGTTAATGTTTAAGCGTTTCTGCAAACTGGGGTGCTTAATTTTAGTTGATATGTACAAAAATAGAGATTTGAATGTCTCAAGGCGCCTCCTTGTACTACTGCTGTACACTGATGTTCATCACTAGCAGAGGGTGTATCTGGGAGACTTGGGACGATGTCTAGTATGAGGCATACCGTATGAGGCGTCGCGAGGCCCATCTCGCCCTCGCAACATGGCATACTATGATACTGTCGCAATATTTTCTTCTATTTATTCTGTGTGTTTCATCAACTAGTGCCACTATAATGTAACCACGCTTTTTCATTATCTACGCAAACAGGGTTATTCAGCTGCATTTTGGTGGAACTGCACAAATGTACGTATGGAACCGGCATATATGCAGAGTGCAAGGTGTGCCAAGTAAAAATTACCGACACCAACCATGCTGCATGCACGCATTGGCATCCACCACCACCAGTGGGATGTGTGGCGCTCTCTGTGGACAGATCTTTCTCGGCAGCAAATCCTCTAACCAAATACTAGTAGCTTATATTGGCAGTTTTCTAGGGAGTACTCTTTTCTGAAAGAAGCACCAATCTATTTTTCTTTATTTGTACACTGTGTCACAACTTTGACCCAAAGGTCCATAGCTATTTTAGGGTGATTGGCGTAGTACTTGGATAGTGATTGTAAGCATGATTTTCATTAGCTGTCACACTGATTGTAAGCATGAGCAGGTGGAAGATTAGGTTAGTGCGAAGCTTACTTTAAACCCTACCGCTGCCGTTGAAACGAGGCGAGCATCGAGGGAACCGTGGAGAACGGCGGCGAAGCGACATCACGCCATCCCTCCTCTTGTGGTGGGAGAATGAATACTCCTGTGGCTCTGGCTAGCTCTGCACCCTCATGAATGGCACACCATACTCGATCGATTCGTTATCCTCTGGGTGCTCGACCTTCGACCTGTACGCCCACCACCGCCGCCTGACTGTCGCCTCGGGCAAATCTGTCTGCTCCATCGCCCATAGGAGTTACTTGACTGCCGCCGAGGAGTACATGCACATCGCCGCCCTCATCGCCGCCGTCTCGCTCTTTCGCATACATTGCCACATGGCCCGCATCGTCCTCGAAATCTCCCACTCATTGTCAAACCAACTAAGGATCTCCTTCAACCTGGCTAACTTTGCCTGGTCGCCGCCGACGGTCTGCCTGATTTGCTGATGCATCCTCTCCATAGATGCCATTCTGAGTAGTCCGGTGCTAGCTTTGGAAGATGGGAGGAGAGACGGTGGTCTTGCAATAGAGAAGAGGGAGACGAGAGGAGGTGGTTTTGGAATGGAGATGATGGAGAGGAGAGGAGGTGGTTTTGCAATGGAGATAAGATCAGAAGAGGGAGAGGCAATACGGTGGTTTTGGAATGGAGACGATGGAGAGGAGAGGAGGTCGTTTTGGAATTGGGATGATGGAGAGGAGAGGAGGTGGTTTTTCAATGGAGAAGATCAGAAGAGGGAGAGGCGAGACGGTGGTTTTGGAATGGAGATGATGGAGAGGAGAGGGGGTGGTTTTGCAATGGAGAAGAGGGAGAGGAGCATGCGGCAGCGATTTAGGATTGGGCGAGAGGGTCGGCGCGCTGTGACTGGATCAAAATCAAAATCAATTTACCCTTCAATTAAGAAAGCGACCCCACATTAACTAGTCTTCCTTTTATTCTGGGTCATAATTGACCATGATTTTTGCACATAAAATATATGTTATATGTTGCAAAAATAATATAATTTGAAAGTACATTCAGATACGAACCAAACGATACAATTTTTGTTGACATGCATTCACATTTTGCTTGTCACAAACAGTACGTGGTCAAACTTTGACCCAAAATACACAAAACAACAAAAAAATACTTCCAAGACCAGCGCCGCTCTTCCGCTCTTCTCCTCTTAAACCACCGCCGCTCCTCTCCTGTTCCAATCTAAATCCAGCACCGCTCCTCTCCTCTTCCATTTCAAAACCACCGCCCCTCCTCTCCTGTTCTAGTCAAAAACCAGCATCGCTCCTCTGCCGTTCTAATCCAAAACCAGCGCTGCTCCTCTCCTCTTCCATTCAAAAACCACCGCCGACGAGTGAAGGTGCTATGGAGAAGTAGATCGATGGAGGAGCACAACCTATACGTGAGGATCGCAGACGGCGACCCTGTGAAGCTAGCTAGGATGTTGGAGATACAGTCTTGGTTTGACAACAAGGACCAACTAGCGGCGACGATGACATCCATGGCCAAATATCTGCAACAGAGCGAAAAGGTGGCGATACTCCCGGAGGGAGTCGCGCCGGAGTACATAGAGTTGCTCCTCTGGGCCATGGAGCAAACAGATTCACCGAATCCGATCGTGAGGGAGCGGTGGTGGCAGTATCAATCCCAGATGGAGCATCCACCAGAGATTGAAGGATCGAGCATCTACAGGGTGCCATTTGTGAGGGTGTCCTGCCAGAGCGAGCCGGTGGAGTCTTCGTCGACTGAACCCAACTGCAAGAGGAGAAAAGCAGTTGGCCCGACGACGCTTCCCCGCCATCGTCTCCCTCGCCGTTCACATGGTCTCACGGGGCGGCTGTCTGCCGCCGAGGAATAGGAGGGGGCTGCCCCCCCACCCCCCAGCCCAATAGCCGGGCAGGTTGTGAATTGTCAGGAGGAGCTTAGGGTTGTTAGTATTTGCAGGTTGTGAATTGTGTTTTGTGTTGTGTATTTTGAGAGTACTTTCAGATATGAATGTCTTTTGAATTTCAGATTTGAAGTATTGAGCATATGAAGAATTTTATGAATTCTAGAGACGCACTTAAAAAAATGTAGTTCCATAGGAGTATAAAAGTGCAGACGAGAAGAAACTGCAAGTTTCAGTTTCAGATAAGAAACTGCAAGTTCAGTTTCAGATAAGAAACTGCAACTTTCAGAGGCAGAGCATTTATATTAACACGGCCTTTTCAAACAGGGTTAACATCATGTTGAAAGTTTTATTCATGGTCGAAAATGGAACTACCAGCCAGTTAACATCATGCTGATCAACATTCATGCATAGCACATCTTCATATGATGCACAGTCAAAATGCCCACACAATGTCGAGTGTGCGAAACACAGAGAAAACGAGGGACGAAGTTTTGGCAAGTGTTGGACGTGGTTTTGGGTTGCCCCGTCTAGGCATTCATTTTTAACATGCGCAGCCCACTACCTCGGATGGGAGGGCCTGTTTGTATTTTCTTAGGGCCGTCATGTATCGACCGGCCTATGGACCTCCCATCCGAGGTTTTATTTTTGGCAGCCCAATTTATCTATTTTTTTGAAGAAAACGCAGAGGTCTGTTCTATTTTTCTATATAAGAATAGGAACGCCAGGTACAACTTATGTATCCCTTCTAACTATATTATATATTTAAATTATTTTATATGTTATTATATATTATTTTTATTGTCATCATATATTTAACAGATACTTACATATGTAAGAAAACAATATCCCACATCTTATTAACTTATAAAAATAATTTCTTAACAAATACAATCCTAGATTGTTTTGGCACGAAAATCCTAGTGATTGTGTACAAAAGCTTGGTAAGATTTAAGGACGAATGTAATAATATCACTTATTATTTAAATATATTTATAACAAAATGCTCAGCCCATTTTTATTTTTTCATAACATTACTGGCCCAACCAACGTTATAATTAGAATCAGCCCAGCAAAATCGTGTATCTAGATAAAGTGCAAATGGCCTGTAATTTTTTAGGAAATAAAATAAATGGGCCGCATGGACGCTACATTAATTGTTCACCCAGCCCAGCTAATGGTTGTAATTCAAAAAAAAAGAAAGATCAAATTGACTGTAAATTCTACCGTGCAAAAAAAGACTATAAATTCTGAAAAGATGGGTTGAATACGTGCCACATTTTTGGAGGTTGAAATGTGGGCCAATAGGTCGAAGCCAACGCAAGTCGTTGTCAATTTAGTCAACGAATGATTCTGACATGTTAGCCATTGGATTTACATCCAACGAGCGGCATCCATCTTCAATCTCACGTCTTCTTCCTCCAGCGCCGCCGGGACCACCTCCCGCCTCCTGCTGCTAGCAGCTCTGCTTAGCACGCTTCACTATGAAGCGCTACTCCCCCGTTGGCCAGGCCATCCCTCCACCCCTCCACACCTCCTGTTCTTCTCCACAGACTGCCGAACCACACCGCACTAGAACCAGTTAACCCTCGTACACCTCTCCGTCTGTGACTCTACTCCCGCGTCTTCCCATCTCCGGCTCATTGCTGTCTGGGGCCTCGCTGTTGTCCACCACCTTGGATGCGCTCGGCGCGGCGTGGTAAACATGGTCAACGAACGACACCATCGGAAGTAGACTGTGCGTGGAGAGGCTGACAGTTGGGTCCACGGCCACACACAAGGAAATGCCTCCTTATTACATGCAAAATAATGATTCATCCACCTGACATCTGGGACCCACCGGAAGGGCCTCTGTATATCGTGAAAAAAACGTGCCCCCCGCTGACTTGTCGGACCCACCAGCTATCTTCACACGCAAGGAAGTGCCTGCTTACTACGCACAAAAACATGAATACTCCCCCGCCAGCTGGAACCCAGCATACTGGGAGGCTGACTTGTGGGCCTACCAAGTTGACGGGGACGGAGGGCTTTGTCAACTTAGTCAATATGAACGATTCTAGCTCCTGTTACCATAAGATGTTCATCCAATGGTTGTAGTGCTTCCTCAACCTCTGGTCTTCTTGCTCCAGTCGCCCAAACCAGCGCCCGTCGTGCCGCGTGCTCCTGCCTCCCGTGGCCGGTTGTGATGCCGCGGAGGCCTCACCGCCCCCTACTACTCCCACCGCTGGCCAGACCATCCCTCTACTCACCCACAACCCCTGTTATTCTGCGGCAACAGCAGCCTCACTCCGCAACCGAACCAGTGAACCCTCGTACTCCTCTTCGCGTGGGCATCCACTGTTGCGTCTTCCCCGGCTCCGAGTCGTCCCCTTCCTAGGCCTCGCCGTCGTCCACCGCCATGGTGCTCTCGGCGCGACGTGGTCAACATGATCAAGGAACGACTTCCATCGGACGTGGACTGTACGTGGAGAGGCTGACAGCTGAGTCCACGGCCGCAGCAAGGAAGTGCCTCCTTATTACGCGGAAAATAATGATTCCTCCACCTGACAGCGGGGACCCACCGGACGGGCCACCATATTTCGTGAAAAAAGTTTCCCCCTGACTGCTGGGACCCACCAGCTACATCTTCGCACGCAAGGAAGTGCGTCCAGGCAAAAAAAAACCGATTCGCCCCCTGACTACTGGGACCCACCAGCTACATCTTCCCACGCAAGGAAGTGTGTCCGAGCAAAAAAAATGATTCGCCCCCCTGATTGCTGGGACCCACCAACTACATCTTTGCAGGCAAGGAAGTGCCTGACAGTCGGGACCCACCTGGTCAAAGCGTACGTAGCATTGTCATTCTGGTCGCGAACGTGTACGTACATACTGGTCGATGTAGAGGCGCGCACATGTCGTAGTAGAGGCGCGCACGTAGCATGTACACGTACGTACAGCGGCGAGGGTGCAAGAAAGAAAATACGGCCACATACGTACATAAGGGCAGGGTCTCGAACACCTACTCGCGCATACGTACATGGCTGGGTCGGCACGGAGAAACAGAGTCGTCGTCGTGTTCATGGGGAGGCAACGGAATGCGTCGTGTTCATGGGGAGGCAACGGAATGCGTCATGTTCATCGGGAGGCAACGGAATGCGTGGGAGCTAACCGGCTTGGATGGAACAGGCGATGGAAACATGGTCTGGCGTACCGCTGAACGGAGGAAACGGCTTTGTGTTTGACCGGCCACGTTCGGAACGGGGTCCTGTTGATCGGGAGGGGTGCGGCGTATCGCAAAACGGAGGAAACGGACATCCTACAGTCGAAACGGGGGTCCTGTTGATTGGGAGGGGTGTGGCGTACCATAAAACAGAGGAAACGGACCTCCAACGGTTGAAACGGGGGTCCTGTTGATCGGGAGGGGTGTGGCATACCGCAAAACGGACGAAACGGACCTCCTATGGTCGAAACGGGGGTCCTGTTCATCGGGAGGGGTGTGGCGTACATCAAAACGGGACTCCACGGGATACTGTTCATCTCCACCATCGACCTCCTCCAGCCTCCACCGGTTACCGTCGACCTCCTCCAGCCTCCATGGGCTCCTGTTCATCCAGCCTCCACCGCGCGCTACTCCACCGGCTACTATTCAACGACCCCTCCACGGCACCCCTCCACCGTCTACTGTTCATCCAGCCCTCCACCACACCACGGGGGTCCTGTTCAACCACCCCTCCACGGCCACCCCTCCACCGTCTACTGTTCATCCAGCCCTCCACACCACAGGGTCCTGTTCATCCAGAGACAACGCCACCGCTCACTGTTCATCCAACCCCCCCTCCCGCAACAATCACTATTCATCCAATCGATCGGCTTCAGTTAGCAGCAGTAGTGAAGGAATCGCTCCATCGGGTTCAGTTAACAGCCATCGATCGATCGCTCGGGTTCAGTAGCGCATAGCCTGTAGTGCAACCGCTCGGGTTCAGTTAGAGCCCAACGCCTCTCTCGGGTTCATTTAGAGCCAACGCCTCGCACACACGCGCCTAAATGTATGAGAGAAACGCGCATCACTCGGCCCCCGACCTCCCACCGTAACCGGCAACTCCCCGAAATTTTCCTCCCCCTCGCTTCTACCATGGTTTTTTCCGTCATGGACGGCCCAAAGAATGTCATGCAGCTGCATCTCCGGCCCGCCCAGGACGAAAAGCCCATTTTATGTCATGATTTTTTGTCATAGAAGTAGGAGCCCACCACATCTATGATGATACTGGGTTTTGTCACAATTATCGTCATAGAAGTGTCATATGTATGACAGAAAAAACATTCGTTCGGCCCAAAATGTCACGGATGTGTCTTTTTTTGTAGTGATAGTAACTACCTTCCGATCTTCAAAGAAGATGAGAGCCTCGGCGACAAAGACTTAATCATACCATAGGAACCTCTCGAACAAGAGCGCTCTAAGCGCCGACTAATAGCCACGGCAAGAAGCCTGAAAAAGAAGCAGCAACAACTTCAAGCTGGTCAGGATTTACTCAATGACAGATGGACTAATGTCTTGGCAGCCGAGGAATACGGTCTCGAGCGCCCAACTAAGAGTAACCCAAAGCGTAGGCTGCTCTCCAAATTCGACGAAGAGGTCCCGAAACCTATACCGACAGCGCGTAACGCCACGGACGGACCTGACCGACCACCTCGTGGCCGGGACAGAGCGGCAACTTAAGCCGAACACCAGACCGCACCACCTTGCCCTAGAGGCAGAGAGACAGTGGTTGCAGGATACATGTACGACCTGCGACAGGACCTGGATAATAGAGCCGGTCATACCAGATCAATCTATGGATCAAGGGGGTGTGCACAAGCGCGAGAAGATGGCCATCAGGCCTGGCGTGACAAGCGCAACCTCACACGGGCCGAAAACCGCATACAGACTTCATCTGAATTGCGTCGTGACATCACCCGGTACAGAGGCGCCGCACACCCCCTATGCTTCACCGATGAGGTAATGGAGCAAAAGTTCCTAGAAGGGTTTAAACCTGTGAACATTGAATCATACGATGGCACAACAGATCCCGCTGTATGGATTGAAGATTTTCTTCTCCACATCCACATGGCCCGGTGATGACTTACATGCCATCAAGTACCTCCCTCTAAAACTTAAGGGACCAGCACGACACTGGCTGAACAGCCTCCCAGAAAACTCTATTGGTAGCAGGGAAGACTTGGAGGACGCCTTTATAGATAACTTCCAAGGTACCTATGTTCGGCCCCAGACGCCGATGACCTTAGTCACATAATCCAGCAACCCGACGAATGAGCCCGGAAGCTCTAGACCAGGTTCTTAATCAAAAAGAACCAGATTGTGGTTTGTCCGGACGCCGAAGCCCTCGTGGCCTTCAAACACAACGTCCGAGATGAATGGCTCACCCAACACCTCGGCCAAGAGAAGCCGAAGTCCATGGCAGCCCTCACCGTACTTATGACCCGCTTTTGCACGGGAGAAGACAGTTGGCTAGCTCGTAGAAGCAATAGTACCAGCGACCCAGGCACCTCTGAAGCCAGGGACAGCAATGGGAAGCCACGATGCGACAAGCAAAAACATTGAAACAATAACAAAGACATGACGGTCAATGCCAGATTCAGTGGCTCCAAATCCGATCAATGGAAGAATCCATTCAAAGGAAACAAAGATGGTCCATCCAGTTTGGACAGAATACTTGATCGGCCTTGCCAGATTCATGGCACCCTTGATAAACCTTTCAATCACACCAGCAGAAATTGTTGGGTCTTTAAACAAGCTGGCAAGCTCAACGCCGAACACAAGGGGAAAAGGCCGCACAGTGAGGACGGCGATGAAAAACCTCGCCCGTTGAACACAAGGGGACAAAAGAAAATTCCCCCCAAGGTCAAAACGATGAATATGATCTATGTCACCCATATCCCCAAGCGGGAGCGCAAGCGCGCATTAAGGGACGTGTACGCCATAGATCCGGTCGCCCCAAAATTCAACCACGGTCGGTTTGTCCGATCACCTTTGATCGAAAGTACCACCCAACCAGTATCCGTCATGGAGGTTCGGCAGCTTTGGTCCTCGACCCAATCATCGACGGATTCTACCTCATGCGAGTCCTCATGGACGGTGGCCGTAGTCTTAATCTGCTTTACCAGGACACTGTCCACAAAATGGGTATTGATCCCTCAAGAATCAAAGCCCACTAAAACTACCTTTAAAGGAGTAATACTTGGTGTAGAAGCCCATTGCTTGGGCTCAATAACATTGGAGGTCGTCTTCGGCTTGCCTGACAACATCCGCAGTGAAGGCTTGATCTTCGATATTGTCCTCTTCCGGAGTGGCTATCATGCACTGCTTGGACGTACTACTCTCGCTTGATTCAATGCGGTCCCACACTACGCATATTTAAAACTCAACATGCTCGGCCCACATGGCATCATAACAGTCAATGGAAACACAAAACGCTCCCTCCATACTGAGGAGCACACTGCGGCCCTCGCGGCCGAAGTGCAGAGCTGCCCTATCAAGCCGCACACCTCATCGGCCATCAAGTCGCCGGACTTTGTTAAAAGAGTCCGCTCAGTCCCGCAAGCTGACGGCTCGGTACTTCCAGAGCTAGACTAGCAGTTCTGCCTCCGTTGATCGCTGCACACACCCACTGAATTCGTACCGTGCATGCATCATTACGCACTCAAAATACCTTGGGCATCAACGGAGGCAAAATACGGATAGGTCTATAGTATGGTTCGACCCTGTATGACCTTCCACCCTTCTTCGATTACTTTTTCTCTCTTACCATAGGTGCATTCAAACCCATATATCCTACGGACTTACAAGGACTCTCTTTGAGCCCGGTTTTGTGCGGATAACCGAAGACCGTTCCTTTTAAGGAACCCCTCTCTACAAGGGGAAAGCGACGCAGACGTGCGGCAGGATATCCAAAGGACTCTTCAAAGCAAACCTGATTCAAAGGACCTGTATTGAGCTTTTCTCCTTATTGTTAGACCCCTGGCATGTAAAATGGCTTTTGTGCTTATGGTACCCTCTATAAGATCACGTTTTAACGTATCAATCAAAACGTAGTGGGACAATTTTTTGGTATCAACTTTATTCATAAAACTGTACTCCGTCTCCCTAGTTGTCTCACTCTCATACCTCGACACCCAATGCCAGGGGTTCTATAAGGCCACATATGTGCCGCCAAACAAAAGCCTGGACAGCTTTGTAGCACACTTCGGCGTCCCGAACTTGGCATTATATGCATCGGCTCTGAATCATGTCTTTGGTCAATAGTTGGGTTGCCCGGCTCCTGTGTTTGCTACCTTACGTACTGTTTGTTAGGCAAGGGTAGTAAAGGGAGAACTAATGCGGTTGTGTTTCTGGTTCTTCCGGTCAAGACCCTCAGTAGAGAAAGCCAAAAACTGATTGTCATGATGCGGCAAGAGCTGGTCAGCCACTCGGCGACTTACTAAAATCTTTAATGATTTTTTCCATATTAAATGAAGGACTGTTTTTCCGGTCATGTACATAAAGCATCCGCATTCAGACAACCGCATACGTACCAGGGGCTATTTTATAGCCCCATCGTCATACTCCTATGGCTAGGTGAGAGTGGTAAATCCATATAGTCCGATTGCCTGGTTCGCCGCACTAACACCTCCATTACAGACCAAGACATTGGGACAAGAGTGCTCATGTGCCATTCCAAACACGCCCGTAGCATCTACGTGGGGGCCGAAGCCGATGACTGGAAAATTCTCAGGAATACAAAAATGGCCGCACAGGAGGAAAAAACTTTCAGACAATGGCACAAATATATCACAAATCCCTAATATATAATAAACACGTCCGGGTCGTTTGGAAATTTGGATACATTCATTCGAATATAATGTCCTTTGAGCATTGACCCTCTATCAAGCGAGCACCCTCTAGGACGTCGTCTAAATAGTGCTTCGGTGTGCGGTGGTCCTTGCCTTCGGCAGGACCATCAACCGCGATAACGGCGGCCTTCATCTTCGCCCAATGCACCTTGACACGGGTGAAGGCCATCCGTGGACCTTCTATGCACACTGACCGCTTGATTGCATCAATTCGGTGCACCGCGTCGATGAGTCACCGCACTAGGCCAAAATAGCTGCTCGGAACAGGTTCGGCCGGCCACAACCGGACTACAACCTCCTTCATGGCCGCTCTGGACATCTTATGCAGCTCAGCCCACTGCACCATTTGGTCGTTCAGTAGCACCGAGAGCTCCTGCGTCGTGAACTGCGACCAGAATGGCTTCTCCATTGTATGCCCCTCCTAGGCTCGGTAGAATTGCGCAGCGTCAGCGGTGCTCTTTGGAAGATCCACAAAGGCATCTGGAGAACTCCATAATCGATTAAGCAAGGCATACCTCTGATCGCCAAACTTAGACTGTAAAAGAAAGGGCTTACCAGCCACTATCTGTCCGGCCTGTCGGATCTCCTCGCGAGCCGCTCGGGATTCGGACCTCGCCTCTTGGTCTTCCTGAAGGGCCTTGGTGAGTTCGGCCCCGTTAGCTTTATTCTCCTCCTCGAGGAGCTCACACTTGCGAGTGGCGTCCTTGAGCTCTTGCTAACTTTGGATACCCGCTCCTCCAACTGGCATTGGGTGGCCTGTTCGGCCTTCAAATCAGCAGCCGTTTTCTCAGCGGCCGCATCGCTCACCCTTGCCTACTCCTTCACGCGGGCAAGGTGACTCCTGAGGGTCTCGACCTTAGCAGCGCCATCTGCAATTATGCACATAGCAGTGCTTAAGCTTCAACTTAGCATTTGCAAACTAATTCAATTATATATGGAGTACTTGAAACATACCATGCGCCTCGTTGAGCCGCTTATTAATATGGATATTGTCCTCGTCGCCAGCTGTAGTTTCCGCCTCAATTCAGAAACTTCGACGTCCTGAGCGGTCACCGCTAACAATGAAGCATGTTTTTTGTCAAAAAGATAAGTATGTTCTTTCCTGCGGATATCTATAGATCTTCTGTCCGCCCTCCTTCATGGGACAAATAGAGTCTCAGGGGCTACTATCTATATACAGGAAAATTTGTCATATGGAAAGTGGCTAAAAGACATTACATCGCATACCTCGAAGCCTGTTAGTAGGCTCGTGAAGGCTTCATTCAGCCCGCTCTTAGTGGATCGAACCTTCTCAACTACCGTACCCATCAAGGTACGTTGCTCTTCCAAGACGCACGCACTTTGCAGAGCATCCATTAGCATGTTCGGCGCCTCTGCATTAGTAGAGGTCGCCGCTGGAATAGCCGTCTCCCCCTCCCGTGGAGGGGGCTGCTAATTCGATTCCGGAACCGTTTATATCTCCGGAACAATATCCGGCCGAGGGTCGGATAATCCAGGACCCCCGCCGCCGGTCTCCATGAGCCTTGCGCCCCTCATGTTCTCGACAGCCAAGGTGTTATCCTCTGCCGCCGTCTTGGTCTCCTCCTGCACTTCTCTGGAGCCCAGAGAAATCCTTTGGGACGACACGTCGGTGTCGTCCACCCTAGGAGGCGGGGAAGCTTGTGGAGGCGTCTCCCTCTCCATCTTCTCCGACGAAAGATCCCCCGATGACGATGATTCTTGAGGGATGTCACGGGCCGGACTGAAACATGAAATTTGATATTATTCTTATAATTTATAAAAGGATTGGATGTACATAAGGCATCCTAAGGTACTTATGATTCGACAAGGGGCTTGGCTCGAGGGCGGTGCTTGGGGACAGCTTCAGTGCCCGAATCCGAATCATCCGAGAGGGATATCTTTCCCCTCTTGGACGCCTCCTCCTCTGGATCTATGGAGGCCGCCCTCTTTTCCCTTTGAGAGGAGGGTTCTCTTCTTCCTCCTCATCCTCATCATCCTCGTCTTCGTCTCCCTCGTGAGAGGAAGGAGCCTCAGTTCCTCCGGACATAGCACCTGAAGTATCTTCGTGATGGAGGCCACCTTCGGCCTCCTTGCTCTTCTTCTTCTTGTCCTTCTTCGTTGGCGCCTGGTGGGGCGCCGGGACCAGCATCCTCATAAACAGAGGCTCGGCTAGAGTTTCGTGGAGCAAGGCTGGACACTTAATCCGCTCCGCCTTCTTTATCCAGTCCTATTCAGGAGATGCAATTTTCAGTACCCCTCCCTAAGATTGATGATCTAAGTAATGTTCGGAAATATGATACTTACTGGGGATACCTGATTGTTTAGTCAAGGCCGGTGTCGTCAGACGTCCTTGGCCATGTCTTCTGCTTCTTGAAGAGCAGCTTCTAGATCCCTTTGTGCGTTGTGCCAAAGAATCGTTGCAGGGTCTGTAGCGCCTCCGGTTTAAACTCTCACATTTTGAAAGGCCGTCGTTTGCAGGGAAGAACTCGGTGGATAAGCATCACCTAGATCACATAAGCAAGGGTGATGTCCTTTTTTATCATGATCTTGATACGCTTTTGCAGCGTCGACACTTTGTCAGGGGATCCCCAATCTAGACCCTTGTTGGTCCAGGATGCGAGCCGCAATAGAGGCCCGATCTGAAAGCAGGAGCGGCCGCCCACTTGGAGCCGCGGGGTTCGATGATGTAGAACCACTCCTGCTGCCATACCTTGATAGTGTCCACGAATATCCCCCTTGGACCAGGTGACGCTAGGAAGCTTGCTCACCATGGCGTAGCTGCACTCTGCATATTGGCCCTCAACCACCTTCAGCTTTAGAACGAAGACCTTGAGCCATATGCCGAAGTGTGGGGGCGCGGAGAAATGCCTCACACACGACGACAAACACCGAGATATGGAGGAAGGAATTCGGGGCTAGATCATGGAAATCTAGCCCGTAGTAAAACATGAGGCCTCGGACGAAGGGATGAAGGGAAAACCCAAGTCCTTGGAGGAAGTGGGGGATGAACACCACCCTCTCGCCGGGCTTTGGGGTAGGGATAACCTGCCCCGGGGTAGGAAGCCTGTGTGTAATCTCCGCCATCAAGTACCTCACCTCATGCAGATCCTTGATGTTTTTCTCCATTATGGAGGAGGCCATCCACTTGCCCTAGAAACCAGATCCGGCCATTGCTAGAGAAGTTGGGGTGAGGGGGAAGTTTAGAACTTGGGCGCTGGAGCTCAGGGATGGAAGGGCAGAGGAAGAAGAAGGCGTGAGGTGAACAGATGGGTGCTTGTCCTCTTATAGAGGTAGTGAATATCAAGCGTCCCCTCATAAGCCTTAAACCTCGCCTATTCCCAAGGAGATGTGCGAACGACATGGTTGGATTACCCAAACCCGCATTGATGAGGATCCCGTGATAAGGGGACACGATCTCTGCTTTGACAAGACGTGTCGATGGTCGTGCGTCGAAACGCGAAGCGGGGGTTGTAAAACAGTTCAGAATAATAACAAGGCTAGAACATAACGTCTCGCCGAAAGAGTTGCCCGTGGACGTGACTTATTTTAAGTATTGTTTCCTTTTACAACTTAGAGTTGTACATGTTAAGCAGGGATAGATACAACTCTTATGTGTCGTGAAGATACGAAATCAAAGACCTTCCCCCGTGTCCTGATGGGACTCTCCTTTGCATGGATGGCAAGCTTGGCGTTCGGATCATGAATCTTCCTTTCTTTGTAAACCGACTTTGTACAACCCTAGGTCCCTCCGGTGTCTATATAAACCAGAGGGTTTAGTCCGTAGGGCCAGAAAAATCATACAGGCTAGACATCTAGGGTTTAGCCATTACGATCTCGAGGTAGATCAACTCTTTTAACCCTTATACTCATCAAAGTCAATCAAGCAGGAAGTAGGCTATTACCTCCATTAAGAGGGCCCGAACCTGGGTAAACATCGTGTCCCCTGCCTCCTGTTACTTTTGATCCTTAGACGCACAGTTCGGGACCCCCTACCCGAGATCTGTCGGTTTTAACACCGACAGGGGGGCTGCTAGCTTCTTCGCACTTTGCTAGGTGAGCCTCAGTTGGTGGGGGCATGCATTCATAGTTTAGGATTTTCTTCATGCCGATACGAGGGGGGGCTGCTAGCTACTTCGCACTTTGCTAGGTGAACCACGGTTGGGGGGCATCCATTCATAGCTTAGGATTCCCTTTGTGCCAACACGAGGAAAGGGGGCTGCAAGCTACTTTGCACTTTGCTAGGTGAGCCTCGGCTGGGGGGGGCATGCATTCATATCTTAGGATTCCCTTAGTGCAGACACGAGGCGGGCAAGCAATATCGTGTGCTTTGCAAGATAGGTGCGACATTGAAGTTGCATTTGGTATTTGAAAATCAAACCACCCTTTTCATACATAAATTTTGTCCACATGCAAGTGTGTTCATGTTTTGACCCTCTCCCTCATCATTTTTCGCCAAATTTATGAACATTAGACAAGTCGGATGACGCAACAGACACGGTTCACTCAAACTAACCGTGTGCTATGCCGGTGCCTCTGTCACGCACACATCCACACAGTACATTGGGCTCCACGAGGCTCCCCCTCTCAAAAATATCTACCCGCCTCGAGGGTTTTTCTGTTAATAACACACGGTTGTTATCTCCGGACCATGTGCAATGTTTCTTGTTCCCAATCCCACCTTCATATCTAGTAAATATCTGCCCGCCTCGAGGAGGGTTTTTCTGTTTCATAACACACGGTTGTTATCTCCGGACCATGTGCGATGTTCCTTGTTCCCAATCCTGCCTGCATCCCTAGAAAATATCTGCCCGCCTCGAGGATTTTTCTTTTTCATAACACATGGTTGTTATCTCCGGATCGTGTGCGATGTTTCTTGTTCCCAATCCCGCCTG
>NC_041389.1:52287221-52288565 GCF_002162155.2 Triticum dicoccoides
CTCGAGGGTTTTTCTGTTTCCTAACACACGGTTGTTATCTCCGGACCGTGTGCGATGTTTCTTGCTCAAAATCCCGCCTGCCCCTAGAAAATATTTGCCCTTCTCGAGGTTTTTTTGTTTCATAACACACGGTTATTACCTCCGGACCATGTGCGACATTTCTTGTTCCCAATGTCGCCTGCCTCTAGAAAATATCTGCCCGCCTTGAGGGTTTTTCTGTTTCATAACAAAGGATTATTATCTCCGGACCGTGTGCGATGCACAATCATCAAAATTTTCAATAGCCCCAATATTTCACACTCGCGTTTGACTCCCGTGTAGTAAAATTTTCAGTAGCCGCGTCATTTCCTCAAACACCCCCTCCACACACACACACACACACACACACACCAAAACCTCCTCGGGCGCGCGCGCACACACACAAACACACCCTCCCTCGCTCGAAACCCTAGCAAGGTCCCCGCCGCTGCCGCCACGAGACCTCCATTGTCAACATCTGCCGGTTTGCCCGTGCAGCTTACCCACCGATCTCCATACCAAGGCCGCCCTGAGTTTCTTAAATGATGACTGCCAAACGCCCCTTTTCCCACAGATCCCCATCCCCCACTCCAGAGCATCGCAGTTCCCGTGGAGCACGGGGAGTGACTGGCCCAAAAGAGGTGTATCGCAGTCTCTTCGCCGATGTCGCCGATGAAGCTGATGACCATTACTGGCGGCAGGCACTCAAGCAGCGGGCTAGAGTATGAGGGTATGTCAAGGACGCCAGCTACGACATCGAGTTCATCGATAGCTACGGCCTGAGGCGGGCCGTGTCATAGGTTAAATGGCCCACCCACAGCCCCTCGGGTTCAACCGCCATCGATCTCATGCATGGCCCCGCCGCTGATCTCCTCTGGCTCACTGTCAACAACTTGCCATCCTACATCGCCAGCGAGCCCCTTTTGTCATTTCTGAAGGACATGTTCTGTGATGCTGGCTTGGGATCCACAGCTTCCAAGTCAGACCTCATCGACGACGACCATGAGGAGGGCACCCTCTATGGCTTTTCCAAGGGGACAGAGCCCATCTGCTCTTCCAAGGGGAAAGATCATGTCTGCGACAACCGCAACAATAACAACAACAACAACAACAACAACAACAACAACAACAACAACAACAACAACAACAACAACAACAACAACAACAACAACAACAACAACAACAACAACAACAACAACAACAACAACAACAACAACAACAACAACAACAACAACAACAACAACAACAACAACAACAACAACAACAACAACAACAACAACAACAACAACAACAACAACAACAACAACAACAACAGCAACAACATCA
>NC_041389.1:52289450-52318531 GCF_002162155.2 Triticum dicoccoides
AACAACAGCAACAACAACAGCAGCAGCAACAACAACAACAACAACAACAACAACAACAACAACAACAACAACAACAACACCAACAACAACAACACCAACAGCAGCAACACCAGCAGCAGCAACACCAGCAGCAGCAACACTAGCAGCAGCAGCAGCAACAGCTGCAGCAACAGCAACAACAACAACAACAGTAGCAGCAACAGCAGCAGCAACAGCAACAGCAACAGCAACAACAACAACAACAACAACCCTATTTGGATACTCAACTTAGCTAGAGGTTAGAGTTAGTTTCTAGCTCATGACTAACCCTGAACTAACTCCATCCAAAGAGGTGTGTGGATGATAGGGTTAGGTACTTAGATTGACAATAAATGCACTAGGAGAACTAGCTCCAATTAGGACCTCTTGGGTTGGATAGTTTTTTTGGGTGGGTTATAGATGCAATTAGCTCAAACTAGCCCTCATGTTTCGATATACTGTAGGGCTATTTGAGCCCGAACTAGCTCAAACTAACTCTAACCCATGGATACAGCAGCAGTTAATCAGCCGATAATTTGTAAGAATGCAATAAACTCCGTCCAGTCCATAATATAGGATGTTAATTCATCTAATATGTGAGTATATTGGATGTTATAAGATATTATAAAAGAGTGTTGTACTACATCATTGTGCAATTGGTGTTTAGCTTCTAATATTAACTTGGTGTTTTTAGGTACATATGTCATTGGTAAATATCCGCGCTTCGACCCTTTCTACGTATGGGGAAATGAGATATCGATTAACCAGCATCAAGTGAGGAAGCTGATAAAGAATGTTAGTAAAATGGGTCAAAAGATGGCAATTAAACTATTTGTTTACACTTTATCCAATACAACAGCGAACTACAGGATGGTAAGTAAGAACTCGGCAGCCTTCTTTTTACTGCCCATAATGAGTTGTGTTAGATGACAATGTCTGAATCTTTTTTCCATTGCAGTTTACTAAAGGTTAAAGTATTTCTACCAGAACACGATGATTATCTAGATGTTTTCATGAAGACCGTGAAGGATGGGCGGTCGACCATCACAAGGGGTTGGACTAGAGTCGTGTGTGCTTTCTGCATGGAGGAGGGCACAATATGGGAATTCCGCTTCACCTTGTTCAGCAACCAGAATGTATTTCGCCTCTTTCTTTACCATCTTTAATAGTGCAAGTATACAACTATGGTACATCATTCTTTATTTGTTTCTTATGTAATTCTTGATGTGTACCTATGAATTGAATAATGCATTGGTTGTCTGAACATGATGGATATGAATAAAGCTATAGCATACATTCAAATTAATTTTCAATTTGATATAGCAGCAATAAAATTACGGTGAAATTATGCTCTCTAGGTTGTTACGGCACACACGGTTGGTAAAACACAAACATTTGCGATATAGACCATAATCTGAGACGGTTCATGGAGAGGAAACATGTGCAAGCATGCAGACAGTTGCCATTTGCAAAGCATGTGCGATGTCAGATAATATCACAAACGGTGCTGGCAAACGAACCGTTTGAGATAGTTGCCTTAACATACACGATTCGCAACCATGAACTGTTTCTGATGAAGTATGCATCGTAAATGTTGCAACAAAGAATAGCGTGTGCGGTAGTTGCCTTATCGTACACGATTCACAACCATGAACTGTTTCTGATAAAGTATGCATTGTAAATGTTGCACCATAGAATAGCGTGTGTGATAGTTGTCGTGTACGACGATGTTACGTCGGTCCGACGTTTCATAATCCTATCCGACACTCGTACGTCGATTAGCTAATCTTCTTAATTAGTTATTGCATACGGTTTGTGGAAAGCGAATGTGTGTGATTGTATGTTTATCATACACATTCTATAATAGTGAACCGTTTGTGATGGGCCGCACATCATAAGCGTAGCACCACAGAATACCGACTACGATGGCAATGCAAACACAAACTAGTAGGATTACTGTGTTAGGGAACGTAGTAATTTCAAAAATTTCCTACGCACACGCAAGATCATGGTGATGCATAGCAATGAGAGGGGAGAGTGTTGTCCACGTACCCTTGTAGACCGAAATCGGAAGCGTTAGCACAATGCGGTTGATGTAGTCGTACGTCTTCATGATCCCACCGATCCAAGTACTAAACGTACGGCACCTCCGAGTTCAGCACACGTTCAGCTCGATGACGTCCCTCGAACTCCGATCCAGCCGAGCTTTGAGGGAGAGTTTCGTCAGCACGACGGCATGGTGATGGTGATGATGTTGCTACCGACGCAGGGCTTCGCCTAAGCACCGCTACGATATGATCGAGGTGGAATATGATGGAGGGGGGCACCACACACGGCTAAGAGATCAAGAGATCAATTGTTGTGTCTTAGGGTGCCCCCTGCCCCCGTATATAAAGGAGCAAGGGGGGAGGCCGGCCTTCCCTGTAGGACGCGCCAGGAGGAGGAGTCTTCCGCCTAGTGGGAGTAGGACTCCCCTTTTCCTAGTCCCACTAGGAGGGGGAAGGAAAAGGAAAGAGGGGGCGCAGCCCCTCCCCTAGTCCAACTCGGACTAGGCCCATGGGGGCGCACGACCAGCCCTGGTGGCTTCTCCTCTTTTTCCCCTAAAGCCCACTAAGGCCTATATGTACTCTCGTATTCCCGTAATTCCACCAGTACTCTGAAAAATAACCGAATCATTCGGAACCTTTCCGATGTCCGAATATAGTCGTCCAATATATTGATCTTTATGTCTCGACCATTTCGAGACTCCTTGTCATGTCCCCGATCTCATCCAGGACTCCGAACTACCTTCGGTACATCAAAACACATAAACTCATAATATAAATCGTCATCGAACGTTAAGCGTGCGGACCCTACAGGTTCGAGAACTATGTAGACATGACCGAGACACGTCTCCGGTTAATAACCAATAGCGGAACCTGGATGCTCATATTGGTTCCTACATATTCTACGAAGATCTTTATCGGTCAAACCGCATAACAACATACGTTGTTCCCTTTGTCCTCCGTATGTTATTTGCCTGAGATTCGGTTGTCGGTATCATCATACCTAGTTCAATCTCGTTACCGGCAAGTCCCTTTACTCGTTCCGTAATGCATCATCCCGCAACTAACTCATTAGTCACATTGCTTGCAACGCTTATAGTGATGTGCATTACCGAGAGAGCCCAGAGAAACCTCTCCGACAATCAGAGTGACAAATCCTAATCTCTAAATATGCCAACTCAACAAGTACCTTCAGAGACACCTGTAGAGCAACTTTATAATCACACAGTTACGTTGTGACGTTTGGTAGCACACAAAGTGTTCCTCCGGTAAACGGGAGTTGCATAATCTCATAGTCATAGGAACATGTATAAGTCATGAAGAAAGCAATAACAACATACTAAACGATCAAGTTCTAAGCTAACGGAATGGGTCAAGTCAATCACATCATTCTCCTAATGATGTGATCCCGTTAATCAAATAATAACTCATGTCTATGTCTAGGAAACTTAACCATCTTTGATTCAACGAGCTAGCCAAGTAGAGGCACACTAGTGACACTCTATTTGTCTATGTATTCACACATGTACTAAGTTTCTGGTTAATACAATTCTAGCATGAATAATAAACATTTATCATGAAATAAGGAAATACGTAATAACTTTATTATTGCCTCTAGGGAATATTTCCTTCAGTCTACCACTTGCACTAGAGTCAATAATTCACATTGTCGGTGTCAAAATCGGCGGATCTCGGTTAGGGGGTCCCGAACTGTGTGTCTAAGGCTAATGGTAACAGGAGGCAGGGGACACGAACTTTACCCAGGATTGGGCCCTCTCGACGGAGGTAATACCCTACTTCCTGCTTATTTGATCTTGATGATATGAGTATTACAAGAGTTGATCTACCACGAGATCGTAGAGGCTAAACCCTAGAAGCTAGCCTATGATATGATTGTTGTCCTACGGACTAAACCCTCTGGTTTATATAGACACCGGAGGGGGCTAGGGTTACACAGAGTCGGTTACAGAGAAGGAGATATATACATCCGAATTGCCGAGCTTGCCTTCCACGCCAAGTAGAGTCCCGTCCGGACACGAGACGAAGTCTTCAATCTTGTATCTTCATAGTCCAACATTCTGGCCAATGTATATAGTCCGGCTGTCCGAATACCCCCTAATCCAGGACTCCCTCAGTAGCCCATAAACCAGGCTTCAATGACGATGAGTCTGGCACGCAGATTGTCTTCGGCATTGCAACGCGGGTTCCTTCTCCGAATACTCCATAGAAGATTTTGAACACGAGAGTCGTGTCCGACTCTGCAAAACCAATTCCACATAACATCATAGAGAGAACAATATTCCACAAATCTAATCCGCTGACAACTTTTCGTAGCATGACATCACGCCATGGCCCGATCATTATTCAAACTGTTTTTCACAACCAGCCACCGCGCATATTGCGAGGCAGTTTCCTTGGCACGTCTTGTCGAAGCAGAGATCGTGTCCCCTTATTACGGGATCCTCATCAATATGGGTATGGGTAACCCAATCATGCCATCAACCGTGGTGCTTGGATAATAAGCGATTTTAACCGGCAAGTGGGGAGGCGCACAATTTCTACCGCCTTTATAAAGAGATAGGGATTCCTCTCTTTCACCCACGCCTTCTTCTCTCCTGTTTATCCATTCTGGCACGCTCGAGGCCTAGCGCCCAAGCGCTCGTCTTATCCACTCAAAGAGATCTTCCAAAAATGTCCGGATCTGGAGCAGGAGGCAAGTGGATGGCCTCTACCGTCCGGGAGAATGATATCAAAAAGCTTCGGGAGGCCGGGTATCTGGCCAAGAAAATCGGCCACTGCCTTCCGAGGGTGGGACAGGTCGTCCGTACTCCAGAACCCTACAAGAGGGTTGTATTCCTCCCTCATTTTGTCCGTAGGCTAGGGTTTCTCCTCCACCCATTTGTTCACGGCATCATGTATTATTACGGGATTGATTTCCATGATCTGTCCCCTAATTCATTCCTCAACATTTCGACATTCATCGTCGTGTGCGAGGCCTGCCTCCGCATCTCGCCACACTTCGGCTTATGGCTGAAGGTTTTCAATGTGAAGCCCAAGGTAGTGAGCGGCGAGCATGCTGATTGCAGAGGCGCCATGGTGAGCAGGATGCCCAACGTCACATGGCCGTCAGGTACTTTCAATGATTCCGTCAAGGAGTGGCAGCAGCAGTGGTTTTACATCACTGAGCCATGTGGCAAGAAGTGGGCCACAACTCCTGAATTCCGATCCGGAGCCCCCCTACGGCTTACGTCCTGGCCCAAGAAAGGCATGGACTGGTCTTCGTCCGACGAACTGTTTGTACTCCAGATGCTCATCAAGGATATGGAAGACAAGAACATCAAACTTGTCAATGTAGTCTAGGTGATGTTAGTTCGCTTGATTCTTCCTTGTCAGCACCGAGCTTGCAATTTGTGGGAATTCGACCCAACCGAGCACCAAACCCTACGGGAACTTTATGGTTCCTCGCATGAGGACATCTGGAAGGTGCTTTTCAATTCCGGCAAAATCGTGGCTGGACTCCACCGAGGACCGTGGGTACCAACTGTCCCACCCTACAAGTCCGGTAAGCCACTGCTATGTTTGGCAATTCATATGTTTCATTGGCATGTCCCGGGGAAGACGCTTTAACATGCTTTCCAAAATTCTCCTAGGGATGGACAAAGAAGGCGGGCGGATCCACTGTGCGTCCCCACTGCCAGAAGAACCAGCCGGCCCACTTCTGACGAAGATGCTGGTCCCAGCGCCTTACAAGGTGCCGAAGAATAAGGCCGAGAAGGAGGCCAAGGAGACCAGGGGCGGCCTCCATCGTTGCGATGCTTTCGACACGAAATCCAAAGACTCCAATGCCCATTCTTCCTCCGAAGAGGGTGAGGAGGAGGAAGAAGATGAATTCCCCATGGGGGAAGAAAGAAAAGAACGACCTCCACATCTTTGGAACTCGAGTCGCCTAAGAGGAGAAAAACCCTTCTTCGAGAGGAGTCTTCCGCTGCAGCTGATAGCAGCCCGGAGTGGGATCCCAGGGTCCATCCCCTGGGGAACACGTAAGTACACCAAATCCGAACATACTTTATGCGTAGAGGCTCATCAAGGCATAAAACTGAGCCATATTTTTGTTTGTAGTCCGGCGAGGTCTCACGCCGAACAATCCTCGTCAGAGGATTCGCTGGGCTCGGATTCTATAGAGAGCGAGACACCCCAGAAGGCCCCTACCCCCAAACATGTGGATGACAACGAGGTGACGTCCCAGAAGGGCCCTGTAACGCCCCGGATCCGATGCGCCAGGTGTCTGCCAGTTATTCACCTTCGTTGCCATGTCATTTGCTTGCGTGTTGCATTTTATCATGTCATCATGTGCATTTCATTTTGCATACGTGTTTGTCTCATGCATCCGAGCCTTTTCCCCGTTGTCCGTTTTGCAATCCGGCGCTCCTATGCCCTCCGGCGTTCCCCTTTCGTCTCTCGTTGTGAGTGGGTATTAAACTTTCTCAGAATGGACCAAGACTTGCCAAGTGGCCCTGGTATACCACCGGTAGACCGCCTGTCAAGTTTCGTGCCATTTGGAGTTCGTTTGGTACTCCAACGGTTAACCGGGTAACCGTAAAAGCCCCTCTCTCTTTGCAGCCCAACACCCCTTCCAAAGTGGCCCAAAACCCATCTAACTCCCCTCCATGCTCGCGGTCGTTCGATCACGATCGCGTGGCCGAAAACCGCTCCTCATTTGGACTCTCCTAGCTCCCTCCACCTATAAAAACGTCTTCCCCTCTCCATTTCCGGATGATTATCCCCCGAAACCCTAGCCTCGTCTTCCTCTGCCGCCACCCTCAACCTATCCCGTGCCGCCACGTGTTCCCCGCGCCTCCTCTCTCTCCTCCCCGCCGCCGCGGCCCTGCAGGCCCAGGCACGGCCCGTGCGAAGCCCGCCGCCGCAGCCTGGGCCCGAGCGCCCCGGATCGCCCCGCGCCTCCCGTTTCCCCGCCGCCTCCTCGCCGGTCGCCGCCACCCTTCGCCGGAGCCGCCGCGTCCCCCGCCGGCGTTGTGCCCTGAGCGCCAGCTCGACTCCGCCGCCATCCGTCGCGCCGCCCCGCACCGACCGCAGCGCCTCCTTGCCCCGAGCGCCCCGGATCGCCCCCACGCCGTCATCGCCTGGCCTCACCGCCGCGTGGAATGGATCCGGCCTCACCGGATCCGCCCGGATTCGGCTGGGCCCCTTCCCGCCTCGCCTCGTCCTTCGTCGGCCTCCTCTATCAGCGGCGCCGCCGCCATGGCTCCTGCCCGTGAGGAGCACGGGAGGAGGAAGGCGCCTCCAGCGCCGCGCCTACGTGGGCCCTGTTAGGCCCGTCTTCCCCAGGCCCAGCCCAGCTCCCCGCTTGCCCCGGCCTGCTTCACCGTCTTGGGCCGAAGCCCACAAGGTGAGTGCGCCCCCGCCTAAACCCCGCCCGTGCGTGATTTAGTTACCCTACGCTCATATGTTTTTTCCAGATAAATGACTAAGTCCCGAATCTGTGTAATTTTCATGCCATGTTCGTCATGTCGTATCTCTGCATCCGTAGCTCCGTTTCGTGCGTGTAATATGTCAAATTGTTCGCCTCGACGAGTACATCATTTCATTCCATTGCATCATATTCATTTGAGGTCATCTAGATGCCCAAATCATCATTGTAAGAGTGCTTCATGATGTTTTCTGCTGTCTGTTAACAGAACGAGCTCTTTTGTCATTTTTGCCATGATTGATGTGTGCATCCTATGAGGTTGATGGCTTCATGTGTTTTTGATCTATACTATGTCTTCTTTACAGTGGTGTTTGCCATGCATTTTTGTGATCAATGTGGTGACTAGCACAAGCATGCAAACTAGGCATCGTGATGTTGCTGATTTTAGTTCATGTTCTGCTGTTATTTTGATGCCATGTAAACATGATGTTACAGAGAGATCCATGCATATTTAGAGATACTTCAGTAAGGGTGTTTTGAACATGTGGTTATTGTCTATCCATTCATGCCCTTTGTCACAATTATGGAGTAGTCTAGAATGTCATTTTCGTGCTCTACTTTTGCTTCAAAATGTTTCCTGGCAGATTGTTTACTTGTTATTCAATTTGGCCAAGCTTGCTATAGTTGATCCTTGCATGCTATGGACTTGTTCTTGACTTGGTTTGTTTCACAAACATGTCTTCTTGATGATGCTATACTTATCTTGTCATGCAATGACTTGTTGTGAGTGTATCGAGCTTGTTAAATAGGGTTCATGATGTTGCTGTTTTGCTAGGCTGAATCTGTTATTTCGTGATGCTATATAAACATGTTCCTACTAATCATTCTATGCATAATCTGGAGATGTTCTATAAATATGTTTTGATCTACATGTCATGCTATATCCATTAATGCCCCTGGTAGCATTTATAGCTTGATGTATATTGTTCATATCTTGCTCCAAATTTGCTTCATAATGTTGCTGTCAGCCTGTTTACATTAAGTTCAGTTGTTACCATGTGTTTTGCTAGTTATCCATGCACCCTATGACCTTGTTCTTGCCATTCTTAGCTTCACAAACATGTCTTCTTACTGTTGGGTGCCTTGCCATGCCATGTAATGATCTGTAGTGAGTTGCACAAGCTCATATACATGCCTTCATAATTATGTTCCTGCCATGTTTGAATCTGTATAATAACTTGCTATGTTTACATGGGTGCCATCATATTTTCTAATCCTTTTTGGCTCTTGGTCAGTAAGGGACTTTTGATCTATGCGTTGAGTAGATTCATTCCATGCCTTTGTTTGCCATGATAAGTTCCTGTAACATGTTGTTTGATAGCTCTAAACATTGCAACCCGATGTTATTTTCTGCAAAGTCTGAATTGTTATAACTTGCAATCTTACCATGTGTATTTGAGCATGTTCTAGTGATTTCTGGAGATAGCTCAGTGTTCATGTATTGTTATGCTTTACCTGTACATCATGCCCATGCCTTTTGTTTTCATGTTGAGGTCCTGTAGCATGTTGTTTTGGTGCTTGCAATATGCCTAGTTGCTGTTTTGGACAGCTTGTCCTTATAACTTGTATTGTGTGTGTGTGTTGAACCGTTGCTCCGTTTTGAGTGTGCTCTATATGGAACTTGCTTGTTTTTGCATGTAGTTTCATATTATCATGTTGCATCCTTGTTTTGAGGTGTTTGCTTGATGTTTGAGTGCATTTTGCATCAATGCCATGTTTAACTTGTGTTGCTCATATCTTCTAGGCCGTAGCTCCGAATTAATTGAACTTTATATGTAACTTGACTAGAATCTCATGTAGATCATCTTTGTGCATCTTAAATTGTTGTTCAACAACTTGAACATAAGGTTTGTTCAGATCTGGACCAACTTCGAAATATGTATATGAGGACTTACCGAAGTTGTTATATGTTGTTCCCGGCCTCATTTAAACTTGCCTTGATGTGTTGCTCTTGTTTGCATCATCTCTTGCCATGAGTAGCTTCATGTACTTTTGTCATGCATCATGCTTGTTGTGCATCATGTCATGTTCATGTGTGGTGTGTTTACTATGTGGTGTGCTTCTTTTCGATAGTTCCTGTTTCGTTGCGATCATGAGGATTCGTTCGTCTACGCTTGGTTCGTCTTTGCGGCTTCATCCGCTCGTCTTCTTCATGGACTCGTTCTTCTTCCTTGCGGGATTTCAGGCAAGATGACCGCTACCCTGGATCTCACTACTATCATTGCTATGCTAGTTGTTTCGTTCTATCGCTTTGCTGCGTTACCTATCACCTGTTTATCAAGCCTCCCATATTGCCATGAACCTCTAACCTTTGACGCCTTTCCTATGCAAACCGTTGTTTGGCTATGTTACCGCTTTTGCTCAGCCCCTCTTATAGCGTTGCTAGTTGCAGGTGAAGTTGAAGATTTCTCCATGGTGGACAGGATTTTGGTTGGGATATCACAATATCTCTTATATTATTAATGCATCTATATACTTGGTAAAGGGTGGAAGACTCGGCCTTTTGCCTAGTGTTTTGTTCCACTCTTGCCGCCCTAGTTTCCGTCATACCGGTGTCATGTTCCCGGATTTTGCATTCCTTACGCGGTCGGGTGATTTATGGGACCCCCTCGACAGTTTGCTTTGAATAAAACTCCTCCAGCAAGGCCCAACCTTGGTTTTACTATTTGCCTCACCACCACCTACCCTTTCCCTTGGGTCGGCCAACTCGAGGGTCATCTTTATTTTAGCCCCCCCGGGCCAGTGCTTGTCTAAGTGTTGGTCCGAACCGAGTAGACTGCGGGGCCACCTCGAGGCAACTCGAGGGCTGGTTTTACTCGTAGGATGTCTCATCCGGTGTTGCCCTGAGAACGAGATATGTGCAGCTCCTATCGGGATTGTCGGCGCATCGGGCGGCTTTGCTGGTCTTGTTTTACCATTGTCGAAATGTCTTGTAAACCGGGATTCCGAGTCTGATCGGGTCTTCCTGGGAGAAGGTCTATTCCTTCGTTGATCGCGAGAGCTTGTCATGGGCTAAGTTGGGACACCCCTGCAGGGTATAATCTTTCGAAAGCCGTGCCTGCGGTTATAGGCAGATGGGAATTTGTTAATGTCTGGTTGTAGATAACTTGACACCAGATCCGAATTAAAATGCATCAACCGCGTGTGTAGCCGTGATGGTCTCTTTTTGGCGGAGTCTGGGAAGTGAACACGGTTTCTGGGTTATGTTTGACGTAAGTAGGAGCTCAGGATCACTTCTTGATCATTACTAGTTGACGACCGTTCCGCTTGCTCTCTTCTCGCTCTTATTTGCGTATGTTAGCCACCATATATACTTAGTCGCTGCTGCAGCCTCACCATTTACCCCTTCCTTCCCTTTAAGCTTTGCTAGTCTTGATACCCATGGTAATGGGATTGCTGAGTCCTCGTGGCTCACAGATTACTACAACAATAGTTGTAGGTACAGGTTCTGCGATGATCATGATGCGAGAGCGATGCTTGCTTGCGTTGAGTTCTTCTTCTGCTTCTTCTTCGATCAGGGGATAGGTTCCAGGTCGTCAGCCTGGGCTAGGAGGGTGGATGTCGTTTGAGTTTCTGTTTGTGATTCATCCGTAGTCGGATGTTGCTCTTATGTATCGTGATGTTGTATTCATGTGGCATTGTATGCCTCTTGTATGTATCCCCATCTATTATGTAATGTTGATGTAATGATATCCACCTTGCAAAAGCGTTTCAATATGCGGGTCTATCCTTGGTGGGACCTTCGAGTTCCTTTTGGATAGGGTCGCATATTGAGCGTGACTGGCCCAGACCAAGGGGAGGGGAAGATCGTGAAGGCAGCGCCAGGGGGCCAAACTTCAGGGTCCGGACATGCGGGTGAGAAGGCTCTCGTGGTTGTCGACGGTGGGGGCCGTCTTAAATCCGGCCCCCAGCCGGACACAATCCCGGAGACCAATAAGGCCCCAGAATTAGGCAGACATCCTTCATTAGTCGGAGGGGATGTGTCTGCTCCGCCGGCAACCTCTGTCCAACCAGAGGTGCTGGATGCTCTATTGGCGGCGCTAAAGGGCGCCTCTATCATTGATGAACACCGTACCCTTATGGGTGCGGTGATTGAGAAGATTCAGTCTGCTGAGAGTGGACTGAATAAATCCTGCGTTAGCCTTATAAAAGGCTTCGAGGTATGTTTTTATGAGCTTTGTAAGAATGTCATAGTATAGATAGGAGCCCCTGATACACCGTGCAGTGAAAATAAGAACCAGACAGAGGATCAAATTAACATCTGTAGGAGACTCACTTGATGACATCTATCTCTTTTAACAAGCAGGCGTCTGTAGCGACTGCCGTCGCTCATGTTGCAGAAGTATCCGGACTGAAGAGTAGTCTGGAGCGGGCCGAAGGAGAACTTGGCCAAGTGAGGAAACAATTGGAGGATAATCAAGGTTTGCAGAAACCTTGCTCATTGAGCACAAATGATTAAGTGTGCATGATGAAAATATTTTTATAATGCGCTCTATGGGTGGCAGCCGAAATTGAGGCTCTTAAAAGGGTCGTGGCTGAAGCCAAAAAGAAGGAGGGCACAGAGCAGGCTCTACGTGAGAAGCACGATGCAGGAGTTGTTGAGGCCGAGCAAGAGCTTCAAGAGGCCGTGAAGAAATGCAAGACTTTGGAGCAGAGTTTATTAGAGAAAGAGTCTGAACTCTCCCAAGCTCGCCAAGCCACAAGTGATGCCCGGGGGGAAGCCCAAGGTGCCCTAAAGGAGATTCAGGAGGCGAGGAAGATTGCGGCTGGTAAGCTTTTTCTATACAAAGCGGGTATTTGAAAGGAGAAAATCAAGTTGCTAATTAGATTTCTGATTTCTCCAGGGGTATTTGCGGAGCTGCCGTGCAGCATATCTGATGCCGCTCAATTTTAACGAGCCGAAGAAGGGAATACTGCGAATAAGCTTTTCTAGATGCAGTATCTGGCACCGAATTATCCGGTGCCTTTCTTCGATCAACTGAAGCAGCTGATCGAGCTGCATAAGGCGGTCGAGCTAGCCATGAAGGATGTGATTATCCGGTTGTGGCCTGCCGAGCCGATTCTGAGCAGTTACTTCGGGCTCGTGAGGCGGCTTATGAATGCCTGCCCTCGACTCAAGGTCATCAAGCGGTCGGTCTGTATAGAGGGTGCGCGAATGGCCTTCGCCCGTGCAATAGCGCATTGGGGGAAGAAGGATGCAGAAAAGCTGATGACCGTGGGACCGCCAGAGGGGAAGGAGCACCGGAAGCCCGAACTGTATTATGAAGGTGTCTTAAAAGGAGCCCGCCTTGCAGCGGAGCAATGCACCAAGGACATTATATTTCCATGAATGCAGTCATGTTTGTCCTTTGTAATGTACGAACAAGATCATTTCTTTTATTTATTGCCTGCTATTTGAAAAGTTTTCCTCCTATGCGGCCGTTTTATATATTAATCCTGTGAGTTGGCCAGTCATCAGCTTCCGCCCCCATGTAGTAAGTGCGGGGGTGTTCGGGAAAAACTTGAGCACTCTTTATCCCAGTTTTTGGGTTCTTGGAGGAGGTGTTCAGCACAGCGAACCAGGCAATCAGCCTATAGGGCTTTATCACTCTCACTTAGCCATGGGAGTTTTTGAAAGTATGGTAGGCGCAGCCCCTGGTGTTCGGAAGACCGCACGAGGGGCTCTATAAAGCGCCTGATCGGAAGAAAAACCGATCCTTTGCATGCTGCATTGGTTATGGCATTATGCGGAAGAAATCCTTAAAGATTTTACGACCTCTCGAACAGTGACCAGCTCTCACCACATCATGACAGTCAGTTTTCGGCTTTCTCTACTAAAGTGCTCGTCCGGAAGAACCGGGACACAATTGCAGTAGTTCTTCCTGTGCTACCTTAGCCGATATAGCGGAACGTAAGGTACCAAAACATAGGAGCCGGGCAATCCCAACTATTGACCCAAGACATGATTCGGAGTTGATGCATATAATGCTATAAGTTTGGGGTGCCGAACTACCGTGAGGGTGTTCAGACTTTTTTACCGTGTTATGGGGTACTTTGAAGCCCCTGGCGAACTGTCTGTACCAAAGTGTACGGGTGCAATTTATGGTATGTAAAACAGTCAAGGAAAAAGATAAAGAAGGTATAAAAACAAGCTGACACTGTACATTTTTCCATTGTTATTTAAATAATACGTCAAAGTGTAAATAATGCGAAAAGCAAGAAACGGGACTATTTGACATGTCCTAACCGAGGACAGGCTGCGTGTGGGTATGTAAAACATGTATAGTGATCGTTATCAGAGACCAGCTGGGTATTCCCTTCTACGTCAAAGCCTCTTGCCTCCTTGGTTGTTCCTTCCTATGGTGAGTCTGATGATCAAGCTATCTGAGAAGGCTTCCCGAAAGTAGGGTCCTGAAAGGAAAGAAAATGATGAGGGTATATGGGTCCCATGGCGGTTGAGCCGTTCCTCCGCGTATGCCCATGGTATTTTAAGTGCATAATTATGTACGCGCGGCACAAATTTCGCCGCTTGACTAGGACTAGGACGGAGGCCGAATTGCTAGTCGAGTTCTGGACGTGCCGGATGATCCTGTTGCAGGGTACTCCGGACTCGCTTGACGGTGTCCGGGTTCTTCAGCGCCATATTGGCTGTTTTCCTAAAAAGGTTGTTTTGTACTTCTACCATGAGGGCTGCAGTGTGCTCCTCCGTACGGAGCGAGTGCTTTGTGTTTCCATTAACTGTTATAACCCCGCGAGGTCCTTGCATTTTGAGCTTGAGGTAGGAATAACGCGGTACCGCATTGAATCTAGAGAATGCGGTTCGTCCGAGCAGTGCATGGTAGCCACTGCTGAAGGGGACGATGTCGAAGATTAACTCTTCATTTTGAAAGTTGTCCAGAGATCCGAAGACCACTTCCAGTGTGATTGAGCCCGTACAACGAGCCTCTACACCTGGTATTACACCTGTAAAGGTGGTTTTGGTGGGTTTGATCCTTGAGGGATTGATGCCCATTTTGTGCACGGTATCCTGATAAAGCAGGTTCAGGCTGCTGCCACCGTCCATAAGGACTCGTGTGAGGTGGAATCTGTCAATGATTGGGTCGAGGACCAATGCGGCAGAACCGCCATGATGGATACTGGTAGGATGGTCCCTGTGATTGGACAAGAAGACCATGGGTTGAACTTTGGGGCGACTGGCTCCATCGCATAGGCGTCCCGCAGTGCACGCTTCCATTCCCGCTTGGGGATATGGGTTGCGTATATCATATTAACTGTTTTCACCTGGGGAGGGAATTTCTGCTGTCCTCCTGTGTTTGGTGATCGGGGTTCCTCGTCGTCATCTATGCTTTGCGACCTCTTCCCCTTGTTTTCGGCACCTGACCTGCCAGCTTGTCTGAAGACCGAGCATTCTCTGTTGGTATGATTGGCTGGTGTTCCCGGGGTGCCATGAATTTGGCATGGACGGTCGAGTATGCGGTCTAAACTGGACGGGCCTGAATTGTTTTTGTTGAATGGCTTTTTCCGCTGACCGGACTTGGAGCCACTGAATCCGGCGTTGACTGCCGTGTCTGCGGTGCTATCACCGCTTTTGCGACGCTTGTGTTTGTTGCGCCGTGGTTATTCGTTGCAATCCCTGGCTTTTGATGTGCCGGGATTGCTTGCTGTGTTGTTGCCACGAGCCAACCAACTATCTTCGCCCACACAAAAGCGGGTCATGAGTGTCGTGAGGGCTTCCATGGATTTTGGCTTCTCTTGGCCGAGGTGTCGGGCGAGCCACTCGTCGCGGAAGTTATGCTTGAAGGCCACTAGGGCTTCAGCATTCAGACAGTCGATGATTTGGTTCTTTTTAGTTATGAACCGAGTCCAGAATTTCATGGCTGACTCTCCGGGCTGTTGGGTTATGTGACTTAGGTCATCAACGTTTGGTGGTCGCACATAAGTGCCCTGGAAATTGTCAAGGAATGCATCCTATAGGTTCTCCCAACTGCCAATGGAGTTCGCCGGTAGGCTATTCAGCCAATGTCGAGCCGGTCCTTTGAGCTTAAGGGGTAGGTACTTGATGGCATGTAGATCGTCGCCGCGGGCCATGTGAATTTGGAGAAGGAAATCTTCAATCCATACCGTGGGGTCTGTAGTGCCATCGTATGATTCAATGTTTACGGGTTTAAACCCTTCTGGGAATTCATGACCCATTACTTCATCAGTCAAGCATAGGTGGTGTGCGGCGCCTCTATGCCGGGCTACATCTCGACGCAGTTCAAATGAGTCTGGTCTGTTGTATTCGGCCCGGCCGGACTTGTTTTTAGCGTATCCGGCGTGACGGTCATCATCACGCATTGTGGCTCGCCCCCGCGATCTGTAGATCGATCCTGACTGTCCTGCTTTGTTTTCCAATACATCTCGCAGGCCCTGCGTATTGCCCTGGGCCTTAGTATTTTTATTTGATTGGCGGCGGGGTGTGGGTGGTTGTTCGGTCTGATACGCCGCTTTGTCTCGGCCACGAGGTGGTCAGTCCGCCGCGTCCTGCGCTGGTAGTGTAGGCTCTAGAGCCTCCTCTTCAAGTTGGGGTAACAACCTGTGCTTCGGCTAACTCTTGGTTGGGCGCTCGAGTCCGTATTCCTCGGCTACCAGGACCTCAGTCCATCTATCTGTTAGCAGATCTTGATCAGCTTGGAGCTGCTGCTGCTTTTTCTTCAGGCTTTTTGTAGTGGCTATAAGCCGATGTTTGAAGCGCTCCTACTCGACGGGATCCTCGGGCACAACAAATTCGTCGTCGCCGAGGCTTACCTCATCTTCGGAGAGAGCCATGTAATTGTCATCCTTCAAGTCTCCGTCCGTTGCCTGTTCATCTGGGCTAGCTTGCCCATCGTCATGCTCGGCCTGCTTGAAGTCAGGCTAGGCGAGGTTGTTTTCATCTTCGGCACTATCCGGATTGCTATCATCTCCTGTGCCGGTGCTGCTATTTCTGCCATGGTGGGGCTTAGAGCGGCATCGATGACGCTGGTGCTTTGGTTGCTTCCCCAAGGGATTATCCTCTGTTGCCTCATCCCCATTGTTTTCTTTGGGGGTGTCCACCATATATATATCATATGACGAGGTGGCTGTCCAGCACCCTATAGGCGGTGGTTCCTGTTCTTCTCCTGCATCGTCGTCCATACTGTCGATGTCTTCGGAGTTGAAGTCAAGCACGTCGGTTAAGTCGTCAACAATGGCTATTAAGTGGGTGGTGGGTGGGGTACGAATTTCCTCGTCTTCTGCTTCCCGCTCGAGCCGGACATAGTTCGGCCAAGAGTCTCCTGACAAGGAGAGAGACCTTAATGAATTTAGCACATCACCCAAGGGCGAGTGCTGAACGATATCCGCGGAGGTGAACTCCATGACCGGTGCCCAATCAGATTCGATAGGCACGGGCGCACGCGGTTCGGATCCTGTAGCCGGAGACGAGTCCGAGGGTCTGATGATGCCGGCCTCATAGGAGGTGGGATCAGTGTTCGGCTCCAAGTCCGATGAGTTTGCGGCTTCCGTGGCGGGGTCCATCCACCCGTCCTCAGATTGCACAATCTGCTCCATATTGAGTCCCGGAGCAGCCACAGGCGCGATCCCCCGAATACTATCCGATGGAAGATCTAAGTCACACTCATCAGGACTGTCCGACGCACCTGACACGGGCTCGAATCCATCGATGATCAAGTCTCCACGGATGTCAGCGATGTAGTTCAAGCTTCCAAACCTGACCTGATGGCCAGGGGCGTAGCTGTCGATCTGCTCCAGATGGCCAAGCGAGTTGGCCCGCAGTACGAAGCCGCCGAATACAAAGATCTGTCTGGTAAGGAAAACCTCCCCCTGGACTGCATCGTTGAAGATGATTGTAGGAGCCATCTAGCCTTATCGCGACGGCACAGTGGAACTCTCAATGAAAGCACCAATGTCGGTGTCAAAACCGTTGGATCTCGGGTAGGGGGTCCTGAACTGTGCGTCTAAGGCTAATGGTAACAGGAGGCGGGGGACATGATGTTTACCCAGGTTCGGGCCCTCTCGACGAAGGTAATACCCTACTTCCTACTTGATTGATATTGATGATATGACTATTACTAGAGTTGATCTACCACGAGATCGTAGAGGCTAAACCCTAGAAGCTAGCCTATGATATGATTGTTGTCCTACGGACTAAACCCTCCGGTTTATATAGACACCAGAGGGGGCTAGGGTTACACAGAGTCGGTTACAATGGGAGGAGATCTACATATCCGTATCGCCAAGCTTGCCTTCCACGCCAAGGAGAGTCCCATCCGGACACGGGACGAAGTCTTCAATCTTGTATCTTCATAGTCCAAGAGTCCGGCCAGTGTATATAGTCCAGCTGTCGGAATGCCCCCTAAACCAGGACTCCCTCACACATCACCATGTGATTTAACACAAATATTCACATCTGTATGTGATTAACACCCATAGCTAACATCGTCATGTGACCAACACCCAAAGGGTTTACTAGAGTCAATAATCTAGTTCACATCGCTATGTGATTAACACCCAAAGAGTACTAAGGTGTGACCATGTTTTGCTCGTGAGAGAAGTTTAGTCAACGGGTTTGTCAAATTCAGAGCCGTATGTATTTTGCAAATATTCTATGTCTACAATGCTCTGCATGGAGCTACTCTAGCTAATTGCTCCCACTTTCAATATGTATCCAGATTGAGACTTAGAGTCATCTGGATCAGTGTCAAAAACTTGCATCGACGTAACCCTTTATGGCGAACCTCTTCTCACCTCCATAATCGAGAAACGTCCACTAAGGATAATTTTGACCAATGTCCAGTGATCTACTCCTAGATCACTATTCTACTCCCTTGCCAAACCAGGGCAGGGTATACAATAGGTCTGGTCCATAGCATGGCATACTTTTATAGAACCTATGACTGAGGCATAGGGAATGACTTTCATTCTCTTTATATTTTCTACCGTCGTCGGGGTTTGAGTCTTACTCAATTTCACACCTTTGCATCATAGGCAAGAACTCTTTCTTTGACTGTTCCATTTTGAACTACTTCAAAATCTTGTCAAGGTATGTACTAATTGAAAATCTTATCAAGCATCTTTATCTATCTCAATACTTGATGTTCAATATGTAAGTAGCTTTACTGAGGTCTTTCTTTGAAAAACTCCTTTTAAATACTCCTTTATGGTTTCTAGAAAATTCTACATTGGTTTGGATCAACAATATGCCATTCACATAAATTTATCAGAAATGTTGTAGTGCTCCCACTCACTTTCTTGTAAATACAGGCTTCACCGCAAGTCCGTATAAATCTATATGCTTTGATCAACTTATCATAGTGTATATTCCAACTCCAAGATGCTTGCACCAGTCCATAGATGGATCACTGGAGCTTGCACAATTTGTTTGCACTTTTAGGATTGACAAAACCTTCTGGTTGCATCATATACAACTCCCCTTTAAGAAATCCATTAAGGAATGTAGTTTTGACATCCATTTGCCAAATTTCATGAAATGCGGCAATTGCTAACATGATTCGGACAGACTTTTAAGCATCGATACGAGTGAGAAAATCTCATTGTATTCAACACCTTGAAATTGTCGAAAACCCTTTTCGACAATTCAAACTTTGTAGATAGTAACACAACTATCAGCGTCCGTCTTCCTCTTGAAGATCCATTTATTTTCTATGGCTTGCCGATCATCGGGCAAGTCAACCAAAGTCCACACTTTGTTCTCATACCTGGATCCCATTTCAGATTTCATAGCCTTAAGCCATTTTGCGGAATCTGGGCTCATCATGACTTCCTCATAGTTCCTAGGTTCGTCATGGTCAAGTAACATGACCTCCAGAACAGGATTACCGTACCACTTTGGTGCGTATCTTACTCTGGTTGACCTATGAGGTTCGGTAGTAACTTGATCCAAAGTTTGATGATCACCATCATTAACTTGCTCACTAATCGGTGCAGGCATCACTGGAACTGGTTTCTGTGATGAACTACTTTCCAATTCGGGAGAAGGTATAATTACCTTATCAAGTTCTACTTTCCTCCCACTCACTTCTTTCGAGAGAAACTCCTTCTATAGAAAGGATCCATCTTAGCAACAACTATCTTGCCTTCGGATCTGTGATAGAAGGTGTACCCAACAGTTTCCTTTGGGTATTCTATGAAGACGTACTTCTCCGATTTATGTTTGAGCTTATCAGGTTGAAACTTTTTCACATAAGCATCGCAGCCCCAAACTTTAACAAACGACAACTTTGGTTTCTTGCCAAATCATAGTTCATCAGGCGTCGTCTCAACGGATTTTGATGGTGCCCTATTTAAAGTGAATGCAGCTGTCTTTAATGCATAACCCCAAAATGGTAGTGGTAAATCAGTAAGATACATCATAGATCGCACCATATCCAATAAAGTGTGGTTATGACATTTGGACCCACCATTACGCTGTGGTGTTCCATGTGGCATGAGATGTGAAACTATTCCACATTGTTTTAAATGAAAGCCAAACTCGTAACTCAAATATTCTCCTCTATGATCATATTGTCGAAACTTTATTTTCTTGTTACGATGATTCTCCACTTCACTCTGAAATTCTTTGAACTTTTCAATTGTTTCAGACTTGTGCTTCATTAAGTAGATATACTCATATATGCTCAAATCATCTATGAAGGTCAGAAAATAACGATACCCACCACGAGCATCAACACTCATTGGACCGCATACATCGGTATGTATTATTTCCAACAAGTCAGTAGCTCATTCATTGTTTCGGAGAATGGAGTTTTAGTCATCTTGCCCAAAAAAGGCATGGTTCGCAAGCATCAAATGATTCATAACCAAATGATTCAAAAAATCCATCTTTATGGAGTTTCTTCATGCGCTTTACACTGATATGACCCAAACGACAGTGCCACAAATATGTTGCACTATCATTATCAACTTGGCATCTTTTGGCATCAATATTATTAATATGTGTATCACCATGATCAAGATTCAATAAACCATCAACATTGGGTGTATGACCATAGAAGGTTTTATTCATGCAAACAGAATAACAATTTATTCTCTGTCTTAAATGAATAATCCTATCGTAATAAACATGATCTAATCATATTTATGCTCAACGCAAACACCAAATAACATTTATTTAGGTTCAACACAAATCTCGAAAATATAGGGAGTGCACGATGATGATCATATCAATCTTGGAAACACTTCCAACACACATCGTTACTTCACCCTCAACTAGTCTCTGTTTGTTCTGTAACTCCTGTTTCGAGTTGCTAATCTTAGCAACCGAACAAGTATCAAATACTCAGGGGAAACTATAAACACTAGTAAGGTACACATCAATAACCTGTAAATCAAATATACCCTTGTTCACTTTGCCATCCTTCTTATCCACCAAATATTCAGGGCATTTCTGCTTCCAGTGACCATTTCCTTTGCGGTAGAAGCACTTAGTTTCAGGCTTTGGTCCAGCTTTGGGCTTCTTCACGGGAGTGACAACTTGCTTGTCATTCTACTTGAAGTTCCCTTTCTTTCCCTTTGCCCTTTTCTTGAAACTAGTGGTCTTGTCGATCATCAACACTTTGATGCTCTTTCTTGATTTCTACCTTTGTCAATTTCAACGTCACGAAGATCTCGGGAATCATTTACGTCATCCCTTGCATACTATAGTTCATCACGAAGTTCCAGTAACTTTGGTGATGGTGACTAGAGAACTGTGTCAATCACTATCTTATCTGGAAGATTAACTCCCACTGGATTCAAGTGATTGTACTACCCAGACAATCTGAGCACATGCTTACTAGTTGAGCAATTCTCCTCCATCTTTTAGCTATAGAACTTGTTGGAGACTTGACATCTCTCAACTCGGGTATTTGCTTGAAATATTAACTTCAACTCCTGGAACATCTCATATGGTCCATGACGTTCAAAAACGTCTTTGTAGTCCTGATTCTAAGCCGTTAAGCATGGTGCACTAAACTACCAAGTAGTCATCATATTGAGCTAGCTAAACGTTCATAACATCTGCATCTGCTCCTGCAATAGGTCTGTCACCTAGCGGTGCATCAAGGATATAATTCTTCTATGCAGCAATGAGGATAAACCTCAGATCATGGACCCAGTCTGCATCATTGCTACTATCATCTTTCAACTTAGTTTTCTCTAGGAACACATATAAAACATAGTGAAGCAATAACGCGAGCTATTGATCTATAACATTATTTGCAAAATAATATCAGGACTAAGTTCATGATAAATTAAAGTTCAATTAATCATATTACTTAAGAACTCCCACTTAGATAGACATCCCTCTAATCATCTAAGTGATCATGTGATCCAAATCAACTAAACCAGTTCCGATCATCATGTGAAGTGGAGTAGTTTTCAACGGTGAACATCACTATGTTGATCATATCTACTATATGATTCACGCTCGACCTTTCGGTCTCAGTGTTCCGTGGCCATATCTGCATATGCTAGGATCGTCAAGTTTAACCTCAGTATTCTACGTGTGCAAAACTGGCTTGCACCCGTTGTAGATGAACGTAGAGCTTATCACACCCGATCATCACGTTGTGTCTCAGCACGACGAACTTTGGCAACAGTGCATACTTAGGGAGAAAACTTTTACCTTGAAATTTAGTGAGAGATCATCTTATAATGCTACCATCAATCAAAGCAAAATAAGATGCATAAAGGATAAACATCAAATGCAATCAATATAAGTGATATGATATGGCCATCATCATCTTGTGCTTGTGATCTCCATCTTCGAAGCACCGTCATGATCACCATCATCACCGGCGCGACAGCTTGATCTCCATCGTAGCATCGTTGTCATCTTGCCAACTATTGCTTCTACGACTATCACTACCGCTTAGTGATAAAGTAAAGCAATTACAGGGCGATTGCATTGCATAGAATAAAGCAACAACCATATGGCTCCTACCAGTTGTCACGATATTAATTTCCCAGAAAATGGCCCTTGTGCTCACCAGCCCTAGGATTACTGTTAGCTGATGAGACACCAACTTGATATAGAAGCTCCAAGAAAAATACATGATATGTAGTACAAGACCATTCTGGCCAATGAGTACAACACAAGGTTTCTAGTGGTTGATGGCAAAAGCAGTTTGTGGTTCATCAGCGTCTATGGGACTTCATTTCCCACAGGAACAGCTGACCTGGATAACTCCTATCTTTACGAGGCTGCTATCATCATTGCGTGGGTTCCGGGGCTGTCATCGCAACGCTCCTCTCCATGCAAGAAATCTGGCCAAGACAAGCTAGTGAGTACTTTTGCATGTACTCGCAAACATTATGAACCTAGGTATAACAATGTAAATGATAATCATGCTCTGAAATATTTCATGATCACAACGTCAGTCACAAAAATAAAATCCAAGATGCACGCAAGCAGGTTATTCATAACATGAATATGCAATAATGGAGTAGAAATAAAATGCACCAATCGGGTGTCTAAAGCGACGCCTCGAAAGGATAATATCATAAAGCATGCCTCAGTCGGGCGTCTGAGCGACACCACATAAAGGGCTTATAAGTAATTTAAATGACAAGCATGCCACAGTCGGGCGTCTGAGCGACACCACATAAAGGGCTTATAAGTAATTTAAATGACAAGCATGCCACAGTCGGGCGTCTGAGCGACACCACATAAAGGGCTTATAATTAATTTAAATAACAAGCATGCCAAAGTCGGGCGTCGGAGCGACACCACATAAAGGGCTTATAAAAGAATAATCACAGTGAATATCCAAGAGGTAGAACCATCCCAGGGATACTCAATAATTCAAATAATGTAAATGGTTAGTCCATAATAATAGTAATCATAATCATCATGAGTCACAAGTAATGATTCATGTTCTGGTTTAGCAATCTTTTCCTCCGAAGACCGACACTAAGACCGACACTTGACCCATCCCAGACTGTAGTCCTTAACCATGGACACGGCTATTCGAATAGATGTAATCTCTGTAGAGGGTGTACTCTTTACCCACGAGTAATGGATTCCTTTAGTCCATCGGGACTAATTCTGTCTACCATCTTTTAATTGAAAACACACCTGACCGCACACACCAGCCTAACTTACCGGTGTCTGGAATCACCCACGACACTCCACTACATGGAAAACCCTTATTAGTAGCGCTGGTTATTTGGCTATTAGTAGCGCGGGTGGGCGTGCTACTGCTACGGTGCTACAGCTATTTTTTAGCAGTAGCGCTTGTCTGAACCAGCGCTACTGCTATCTGTATCTAGCAGTAGCGCGCTTCTGCCCATCGCTACTGCTAATGCTAGTAGCGTGCCCAGCAAACACATGCTACTAGTAAGCAGCGCTACTACTACTCCAATACCCCACGCTACTGCTAGTATTTTCTTTTTTTATGTTGCTGTATTCATATTTTTACTTGTTTTATACAGTTACAACATACACTTACACTAGAACTATATGAAAAAGGAATGTCTCATCATCATCATCGAAGTGGTAGAACATAGTCTCATCATATCAACATAGTCTCAACACAAATGATGTCGATCTCATCATCATCTCGAAAAGCGATACACATGACATGTATCTTACATTGTCACCGTAGACACATGTTTCATCATCTACCTAAACTAAGACATACACGATAAGAGCGATCACGATGGTCAAAAGCGGTATTATGTAGTAGTTTTGTAGCGGCATTGGATCTGAATCCCCTGTTTTGCCATGAATCTCAAGTAACTAGCTTCGGCTTCCGCTCTACTATCAAACCCTTTCTAGCTTCCACCGGAGAAGCCAGAGACTTGGGCCTGACACTCTGGCCACTCATCATACACACCCGGAACATGCCCTACATACACGGCATACCACTTCCTCGCCATCGTTGATCTATATACCTGTCAGAGATGAACATATATATACCATGAAGCGAATTCAACAAAACAGTTATAAAATAGAAGCAACATATATAGTAAACATAGTTAACAAATTTTATCGTACCGAAAGTAATTAACTAGAGCGCGGCACCATACATCTAATAGTTTCGTCGTACTGCGAGATTCGAAGTTTCATCGTACAGAAAGTAACAAGTAACTAAACAGACACATTGCTTTTAAGCAGTGCACTCTTCCCATTTGTCCATATCCGGGAGGACAGACCCAAGCTTAGTGAAAGGTGTCATGTCCTGACGCTGTAGGGCAATGCGGGTTCGGACGTCAGCTCGTGATATTGGTCCGGCGTAGAACATCCCATTCTCTTCGAGGACATCTTTGATGATGATGGACGCAATTTCCTATTGGATCCGGTAGAAATCATTTCGAAGTCGATTATCCGGCACGGCTCCAAAGGCTTCGGCCCATCTCTGGATATGGGTATCGGATGAAGATTTCATGCAAAGTGATTGCACATCCCTTCTGTACTCCATCATTAGATGGATGACGTAGAATCCATCATTCTCACTTCTTGCCGGTTGCTGGATGCAACAGAAGTCAGTCTTTTGGGTGAAACAAAGCTCGGCCTTATTTATTTTTTTGTGTTGGATGTATCCACCCCACATGCTGAAGCCCAGCAAAGCTCTGTCCAGAACATACTTTATGTGTGTGTGATCTTTCTTCTGTATGTTCTTTGACGGGTCCAAATATAGAGCGCGGGAGTAACGCGGGTAAAGAACAATGAGAACAGCACGACACCCCCCACTGCGCAAAATACACGATCAAGTTTAGCCTCCATGCGTGCAAAGTAACTATTGAAATGCACGAAATGATGTATATATGTGTTATAGTGCTATCCGCGGATGACTTATCTGGGATGATAAGGTAGGAGAATCATTTCTTTGTCATTATTGCTGACCAAGAATTCTTTGATGTACTGACTCGCATATTGACGGTTGGCGTCGTTGACTGACAAGAAGCCCTCATGCATGTAGTATGGGTCCGCGACCTCAAGACCGGTGACTTGCTCTCTCCTGATGATGTAGTTCATGTGCAGCGCATATAGGCGGACGAACATAAAATCGAGTGTCCTCATTTGAAACATCTGGAAGATGTGATCAAACCTCAGGAAGAAGAGGTATGTGGGGCATGTGTGGACATACATCTTGCAACTGCTCGACACATGAACCATATAAAGTGGGTATCCTGGATCATCCGAGGCGAGGAGGCTTCTCTCTGTCGAAAGCACATGCTCATGGAGTCTCCTGAATCCCCTTCTATGGAAGCTAGTGCATTCGCTGGTACCATTGGCTCTCCCGCGACATGGATTAATGGCGCATGTTTCATCGGTACTTGGTCAACCTTGGTCGATGGCTGTTGGCTGCTAGAACCAACGTTGCCAGCTTTATTGGATTTTCTTGCCGCCCGTCTCTTCCTCTGCTTCTTCTTGGTGGGCTGAGGTGCTGGTGGGTCTGTCAGACCCTCCCTGACCACCACCCCTAGTGTTGCCGGGCTCAGCATTGGACGACTCTGGCTAAGTAGTTGAGCTTGGGTGGAGCCGGCATCTGGAGGCGTGTCCTGCGAGGATTGCATGAACAAAGACTTCTTGCACTCCCGAGGACGTTCCGTCCCTGGTACATGCATCTCATATTCATATGGTTGACTCATTATTACTTTGTTGTCAAAGGCAGTATTGAGATACTGGTTAGGGTCATCGTCGGCATCCTCCATGTCATGATCCATATCCTCTTCCATGGGGCAGATGGCATCATCTGCCGGCGGAATGGTTGGCCCTCCTTCCTCATGTCTCTCGATCTCAGCAAGCAGCACAGACGATGGTTGTACTTGTGTAGGTGGTGTTGTGGTCATACCTTCATGAGGTCCCGTTGGTGTGCTCCCGGCCACCTCAACACGAAGAAGATTTTTCGGCCATAGGATCAGCCAATTTTTGCATTGGCCAAGCTGCGTGGGGGTCTCATCATCCTCTCCATCGGTTTGTATTGGATGAGGGAGACCCTTGTAGCCTGCTTTCACACTCGCCACGGAGACCCTTAAGGCGTTATCAGTCTTCTGCCGACGGTGAAACAATCGATCCTTAGGCTTCACTATAGTACCCTTCCCCACATCCACTAACTCGCCCTTCATGTGGTAAAGGAGGGTGCAGGGAGTGGATTCGGCCTACAAAGACATATAGGTGCGATGTCAGAGATCCAAAAAGAATGGCAACTGAAGATTAATTAATTAGTTGAGTTGATGAAGGTGCCACGACGCGTATTTACCGTGAGGGCGTCGAGCTCAGCCAATGTCGACGGCCCGACATTGAAGCCAGAGACGGAGCTAGGGCTGTTGTGAGAGCTGGGCGCAAGAGCAGGTGCTGGAGGAGGTGCGGGTGCGGTTGCCATACTAGGTACGGGTATGGGTGCGATATTCATTGAGTTTCTCCTAGTGAAGCTGGGCATGGGAAATTCACTTGGTGGCGCATTTGGATTTTGTTGCACCCATGTGACCACTGTTGGAATCAAGGTTGTAAATGCATCCACGAAATCAGATCTACAAGCAGCGATTATCTCAGCTTTTGCTTTCTCCATCGCCCGCGCCACCTTCTCGTTGATAGTCACTTGACTGAACTTCTTTCTCTGTCTTTTGGCCTCGGGGTCCTCGCTATAATAGTACTTCCAAGTGGCCCCATCCCCGGTGCCATGCACACGTCCATATTGCGGCCGCTGGCCGGGCGGGTGTCCCATCATTATGTTCATGGTCCGGTTGAAAGGAGTGTCCCACTTGTACTTCACCGATGACTGAGTCAACTGAGTCGACGAGTCGCTCTCGGCCTCCGCAAGCTTCTGTTGCTCTCTCTGCAAAATGGACTGTGAATCATTTACGAATGTGACTAGAATGTAGTAGACTTCGTTGATCAGAAGCTAATATGTAAGGTGGTAAAAGGATAATTACCAGTATTCTCATGAATTTCCTAGTCGGCCCGTCGGTGAAAAAAATCTTTTTCTTGGGGTCCCACAAGAATCGGGCCCTGATGAAGTCGTGCTCCTGCTGGTCAGTGAACTCACCCAATGGGTCTGGGATCCCCTGACGTTCATGTTCTGCGTTCTCCTTAGCCCACACAGGCCTCTTTCCCGTGTAACCACGACTTCCAAGGCGGTGGTTCCCCATGTTCTTTGCCTGCAGCTGCTTGCCTCTCTCCGCCTGGTCTTGGCAGCTTCTTCATTGCAAGTCTCCTTGAACTTTTCAAAGTCCTCTATTGTAAATTTCGGATTGTTTGCAACAATCTCGGCGTAGGTTTCATGGTCTACTTGAATCGCCTTTTTGACCCTAGTTTTCCAAGCGCTCAATGCGTTGCTGAACTTCCCTAGGGCTTTGTTGTTGATTTTTTTCATGGCATGATCATCCCATGGGTCGACTTCATCATTACGACCGGGGAACAGGAATCTTGCGTGCAACCTAGTTAGAACCAGCTTCTTCAACTGATCATTCTTCCGTATTTTTGTGGTGTTGATGTTAGCAGTATCCCATAGGATGCATGCTAGTTGGTTGCTGTAACACGCTGCCACTTCTCGCGGCTCTATTGGCTTGAACTCGCCAGGGTGCATCGCCGTGACCACCAGTCTTTCGGTGTTGAGCTCATTTTGGCGTCGTGTCCTCTTTTCCTTCTTTCCTTCACTGGCTTGGGAGGTCCCACCTTCCGTGCTATAGTTAGGAACATCTTCAGCGCCAGTCTTAGTGCCGGTGTCGTTGGTGGCATCAGTGTCGGTGTCGGCGCCACCACCGTCGTCATCCGTTGGACACCCAGCTTCCTATCTCTCCTGATCCGCCAAAAAGTCGAGGTAGGCGTGTGCTCGACCTAATTGGGAGTGAGAACCTCCGGCCTCATCGGTGTCGGTCATGTTTCCTAGGGTTCAATGTCGTAGTCGTTTAATTATCAAGCTTCATATAATAAAGTGAATAATGACAAAAAAAGTGACAACCTTTGTTTTGCCAGAAATGTCTTTCATTCCCGTCGCGACAAATCTCAAGCACTCGATATGTCCAACTTTCTAGCACAAGTCATGCCGAAATTCATGGAAAATTTCGGCATGACCTTTGCTAGAAAGTGCACATATAGAGCGCCTAAAATTTGCCGGAATGGAAATGAATCAACATTTCCGCCAAAACATAGGTCACTTAGGTCAATATTTTGCCAAATCATCAATATAAGATCTCAATAGTAGCCAAATCATCACACACACACTGAATTAACTGAATCATGCATGATTCAGTTAACTAAATTTACTGTCAATAGCAGCAACACACATGCATCAATAGCAGCAGCACACATGCATCAATATTAACACTAACTATCACTTGGCTAACACTAACACTAACAGCAATTAACTAGCTAGGCCTAACAACAAATTAAGCTAACTAACACTAACTAGCACTAACACTTGGGAGGGGAGAGAAAGGCACCTAGTGCTAGCTGGAGTTACTGGGCGTCGTCGGCTGCTTCACGGAGGGAGGCGATGAAGGGGTCAGGGTCGTTGGCCGGCGTCGGGGTCACCGAGGTCGCCGATCTGCAGAGAGCGAGAGGGGGTCAGAGAGAGAGAGAGAGA
>NC_041389.1:52318670-52331303 GCF_002162155.2 Triticum dicoccoides
GCATGGGTGGGGCGGGGCGGGGCTGGCGGCAGCGGCGGCGGGGCGGGGCTGGCGGCGGCGGTGGCATGGGCATGGCGGCGTCGGGGGTGGAGTCAAGAGGGGATCGAGCGGAGCGAGTGAGAGAGAGTCAGAGGGGATCGAGCGGACCGGTGCTATAGCTAACTTAGCTATAGCGCGTTTTGGCAAAACGCGCTATAGCTAACTTAGCTATAGCGCTGGTCCAACAATAACGCGCTACTGCTACTTATTTTCTTTATTTATTTTTTATTTTCCATTTTCTTAGCTATAGCGCTTCCCTGGATAAAACGCGCTACTGCTAACTCTTTTTTTTCTTTTTTTTTCTTTTTTTCTTTTTTTATTTTTATTGCATTTCATTTTCCACAACTTATTAGTTCCTTTTTCTTTTTCTTTTCATCTCATTTTGCAAAACTTCCTTTCTTTTTCTTTTTCTTTTTCTTTCATTTGCACTTTTCTTTTTCTTTTCATTTCATTTTGCAAAACTTCCTTTCCTTTGCAATATACCATTGTTACCCTCCGGATAATAATTGTATAATATATATCTTACATCATTTGACCGCTATCGGCGGTATACAAAATAGCTAGACACACACAAACTTTGGGATTAGTTTGTCAGCTAGGGTGACGATGACACTTCAAACTGATCTTCTTCCCTCTTTTGTTCTTTGTCGAATAATTGAGCCCATGGTCGTGACTTTTCCTTCTCCAGGGATTAAGATATTTCGTAGGTAATGTAGTCCTCATTCTTCTTTTGACATATGTTTGTTGTCATCAGCATCATCTTCCCTCATCGGATCACCGTACTGGTCATAGTCTTCCTCGTTGGCGACTCCATCCATTCCGGCGATGCTCCTTTTGCTTGACTTCACGAAAACACGGCTAGGATTGATCGAATCAGTTATGAAGAAACATTGTGTCACATGTTTAGTGTGTACCCATGGCTCATTTTTGGCGATGGCGTTGACGGTACCGCTATCATCGGAGTCAGGTATACACATGGTAGTGTAATATCGGTTTTCTCTGTGTACATTTTTAGCCCATCTGACACGGAACATCATCGTGTTATGCAATCTAGAGTAGTTAAGCTCCCATATCTCTTCGACCCTTCCGTAATATCTTTCAGTTACATTCCCGGTCATGGCTTCCATCGTCACCCCTGAGTGTTGGTCATCACTGTTTGTATCTTTCTCCTCCATGTAGAACGTGTATCCGTTGATATCGTATGCTTGATAAGTCACGAGGTTGGTCGAGGGGCCATGTGCTAAGGCGTATATGAGTGTTCCGTTCGGACAACCCTCGTCCGGGGGATTAGCCAGAACTCGCTCTTTGAACCAACGCAAGAAAGTGGAGTTGTGCTCTCTAATAACTTCAGCGTCCGTCCTGTGCACCCCACGGTCACGGTACTTCTTTGTGATGGTCTCTTTGTGCAGTGTCACGAAATCTTCTAGAACATCTAGGTGTTCTAGCACTACTAAGTTTGCCCTGTCAAGGTCGTTTTGTCGGCCCGAGCGTAACACATTCACATCCCTATGACCGTTGGTGTGACCTTCGCCTTTGAGCCTTCCATAGTGCTTGTTGATGGGCAAACCAACAATAGGGTCTTTGGTCAGATAACTCTCACAGAAAGAGATGCACTCTTTGGTCAAATATCCCTGGGCTATGCTTCCATCTGGATGGGACATGTTACGAACGAATCCTTTGATTACCCCATTCATCCTCTCGAACGACATCATGCTATGCAGGAATGTCGGGCCTAGGTCGATGATGTCGTCCACGACGTGGACACATAGATGCACCATGACATCAAAGAACGCGGGCGGGAAGTACATCTCTAGATCATTCAGTATGACAATGATCTCTTCCTATAGCCTATGGAGTTGCTTAACACTGATCGACTTTCGAGAGATAGCATCAAAAAAGTGGCATAGGTCAGTAAGCGTCTCACACACATGTGTGTCCATAATCCCTCTAAGTGCAACAGGGAGTAACTGCATCATCATCACATGACAGTCGTGAGACTTCATCCCCTGAACCTTTTTTTCTTAGTGTCCAGATATCTGCTTATCTTCCCACAGTATCCGGAACTAACTTTGATTCCGGCAAGGCACTTGAACAATTGATCGACCTCCTTCGGATCTAAGATGAAGCAAGAGGGGGGGTGTCGGTGTCAAAACCGGCGGATCTCGGGTAGGGGGTCCTGAACTGTGTGTCTAGGCGGATGGTAACAGGAGACGAAGGACACGATGTTTTTACCCAGGTTCAGGTCCTCTTGATGGAGGTAAAACCCTACGTCCTACTTGATTAATATTGATGATGTGGGTTACAAGAGTAGATCTACCACGAGATCAAGGAGGCTAAACCCTAGAAGCTAGCCTATGGTATGATTGTTGTTCGTCCTATGGACTAAAGCCATCCGGTTTATATAGACACCGGAGAGGGTTAGGGTTACACAGAGTTGGTTACAATGGTAGGAGATCTACATATCCGTATCGCCAAGCTTGCCTTCCACGCCAAGGAAAGTCCCATCCGGACACGGGACGAAGTCTTCAATCTTGTATCTTCATAGTCTTGGAGTCCGGCCGATGATGGTAGTTCGGCTATCCGGACACCCCCTAGTCCGGGACTCCCTCAGTAGCCCCTGAACCAGGCTTCAATGACGACGAGTCCGGCGCACATATTGTCTTCGGCATTGCAAGGCGGGTTCATCCTTCGAATAATTTATAGAAGATTGTGAACACCAGGATAGTGTCCGGCTCTGCAAAATAATTTCCACATACCACCGTAGAGAGAATAATATTCACACAAGTTCAATCTGCTGACGTATTCCGTGGCGTGACGTCACATCACAGCCAAGCCTTTATTTGAAATGTTTTTATTGTACCACTTCAGCGCGTTTAGCGAAGCGGTTTCCTTGGCACGTCCTGTCGAAGCAGAGATCGTGTTCCCCTTATTCCGGGATTCCCATCAATACGGACGTGGGTAACCCAACCGCGCCCGTTGCCACGCCCCCTCCATCGAAGGCGGGTTCCAAATGGTCACGGGGACGGCTCTTGGTATTCTTCCTCTTTATAATGAGACCAAGGCCCGTTCTTTTTATTCAATCCTCTATGGAATCCGCCCCTCTCCTGAGTTCCAACACCCAGGGCTCCGAATTCAGGTACCTTCGATCATCCACAATGTCCGGTCCTGATCTAGGAGGCCGGTGGATGCCATCCTCCGTCACGGAGGAGGACGTGCTAAAGCTGAGAGATGCCAGGCATTTAACCTACGAGATTTCGCATAGGCTGCCTGCCCGAGGGCAAGTTATCCCAACTCCCGAGCCTGGCGAGATCGTCGTGTTCATGTCTCACTTATGTCGGGGTTTAAGCTTCCCGACGGATCCCTTCATGAGGGGGCTCATGTTTTACTATGGGCTGCAATTCCACGACCTGGCTCCGGAGTCCATCCTCCATATCTCATCATTCATTGTCGTTTGTGAAGCCTTCCTCCGCACTACCCCTCACTTCGGCTTATGGCTCAAAACCTTCAACGTGGAGCCGAAGATGATTGAGGGGCGTCAGGCAGAGTGCGGCGGGGCGGTTATAAGCAAGAGGGCCGAATCTCCATGGCCCAAGGGCTCTTTCCAAGAGGAGCTTGGCTTGTGGCAACAGGAGTGGTTTTATATCACCGCTCCCCGGGGCAGCAGGCAGAAGCCGCCGCCCGTCTTTCGCTCGGGCCCTCCATAGCAGCTGACGTCATGGGTCAACAAGGGGCGTGACTGGGGGCCGCCCAAAGACGTCCCCCTGTTGTAGGACCGGATTCGAGTCCTCCAAGAAAGGGAGATCAATCTGGTCGCAGTGGTGCAGGTCATGTTGATCCGGCGCCTACTGCCCTGCAAACGTCGCCCCCTCTGCCTGTGGGAATTTAATCCGGAGGGGCCGCGAGCTCTTCAACACTTCATGGGTTTGACTCCCATGGAGATGTATAAACTGTTCTTCGGATCGCAAGAGACGCATCCGGAATTGACCGAGGACGCTGGCCTAAGCTGCAATCGCCCGGATACTCAAGTAAGTAGCCCTATGTCCGGACACACTATCCATTTATTTATCGTGAGCTTGCCTTTTAACCAGCTATCCCTGGACAGGAGTGGATAGCGCAAGCAAAACTGATACGGTGTTCGGCCCCCCTCCCTGAGACCACGTAGGATCCCGTGTTAATCAAAATGTTTGAGGTTGCACCTTCAAATGAGGGCGAAGGGGGGCACGGGGAAACTGTCACCTATGCCAAGTAGGCGTTTAGTAAGGGAGGAATCGAGAGTCCCTCCTTCCAGGGGGAGAAGCGGAACGCTTCCGAAGACCCGGAGGCCAAGGCCTCAAAGCGGGGAAAGAAATCTGTACCGGAAGGTCCTGCGCCAGAAAGCGCCCCGGCCGTACTGTATCCTCGGAAAAATCAGCCCTCTAACGGGCCATAAGTAAAAAGGGGGATTTTATAATTATTAGACACCCCTGCTTAATGTCTAAAGGTAACCGAAGTTTTTACCTTGTAGTTCGGATCTCAGCCCATCTCAGCACAGCTCATCTTCGGGAGACCTTCGTCCGGAGATGATGGAGAGCGAAATGCCTCCATATGCCGCCCCATCGCACGGGGCGGACGACCCTGAGGTGTCGTCGTGGAGGGTCTCCCCGAGTCCGGCGGGGCCGGAGAGTTTGGCACCCATTGGAGTACGGCCGGTGGAGCTGCAGGATTTGCTTAAGAGGGCGTCCATCTCAGAAGATCACCGCACATTAATGGGTAATGTGATTGAGAGGGTCTCGTCCGCCGAAAGAGGGTTGTATGAGGTCGTCGGAAGTTTACTGACGCGATTTGAGGTACGCAAAAAATGACATACATGTTAACAGTTTTGCACATGAAGTGTGCCCTGTATAGTAGCCCCTGAGACTTGGTATGCTGTCAAAAACGGCAGCATGCCTAGGATCACAATCTCAGTTATTAACTGTCACCTTTCCTATGCAGGTGGCGGAACGTTCGGTGGCCAGCCAGACGGATGGATTCGCCGAGCTGAAGAAGCAACTCGACGCTGCAGATGCGGACATCTCGCTGGTCAATAAACGACTTGATGAGTCACAAGGTATGTGATTGCGCCGCGGTCGCTTAGTAAGGGAGCTGATGCCCAATCCTTACAAGTTGTATGCTTGATGCAGATGGTGCTGCTGCTGTGGAAGACCTTCGAGCAGAACTTGCTCGGGCAAAGGAGCAAGCCAGAAAAAGCGAGGCGGCTGCCTTGAAGGCAGCGGAAGAGCTAGAAGCCGAGAAGGCTGCTCACTGCCGAAGCAGGGAGGAGATGGCCGGAATGGCCATGAAATTAAAATTTGCTACCGACCGCCTGGAGGTTCTTGAAGGAGAACGCCGAGCGGAGCAATAGGACCTAAAGAAGGCCGATGCCGAAGCCAAGGATGCCCATAGTGCGATGCGGGCTATGAAGGAGGAACTGCGTCAGGTCGGAGACATTGTGGCTGGAAAGCCCTTTATGCTGCGTAGGAAGTTCACGGATCTGAAGTATGCTTAGCTGGGCTGATTGTACAGTGCGGAGGATCCTTATCTGGACTTGGCGGCGAGTGCGGCTGATGCAGTCGTGCACTTTCGAAGCCAGGAGGATCATGAAATGGAAGAGCTTTTCTGGTCTCAATTCCATAGTCCGGAGCATCCACTTCCGTTGAGTGATCGGCTGGTTGAGTGGGTTGAGCTGAATAGATTGTTCGGACTGGCCATGACGGATGTGGTAACTCATCTGTGGCCGAAAAGGCCCAAGCCGAAGAGTTATTTTGTCTTGTTGCAGCAATTCCTTGGGGCAGTGCCGCATATAAAGGCGATGAAGCGGTCGGCATGCATAGAAGGTGCGCGGATGGCTCTCGCCCGTGGTAAAACATACTAGGCGGAGATGGATGCCACCGCTGTTGCATCCCGGATTTCGGACAAAAGCCGATTCCCCACCGAGCATTACTTTGAGGAAGTCCTGCAGGGCGCTCGTATAATAGAGTCGCAGTGCTCGAAAGATGTTATGTTTGAATGACATGTATGATTTCTAAGATCATGTTTATAATGCAATGACTTTTTATACTTGTGTGTTCAAGTATTGAACTATCTCCTGTGCGGCCGTATATGTATGTATAATCTGAAAGATGGCAGTCTTTGGCTTCAGCCCCCACGCACATGGTGCGGGGGTGTTTGCAAAAAGAAAAATTCTTTTTCACACTTAATCCAACGTCTTGGTCCTTTTAAGGAGGTGATAGCATAGCAAACTAGGCAACCGGACTATAATGCTTTATCACTTTCACCTAGCCATAGGAGCTCGAATGTGGGGCTACTATATAGCCCCTGATGGCACCGCGCTTCTCCGAACTTGGGGCGCGTATGTGCCTGACCAGGAAGCGGTCCTTCATCAAAGCGGAGGAATTCTAAACATTCCAACGGTCGATCGAGTGGTTGACCAGTCTCTCGCTATATCATGACAGTCAGTTTTCGGCTTTCTCTACTGAGGTGCTCTCCCGGCCGAACCGGGGCACAATCGCAGTAGTTCTCCTGGTGCCGCGTTAGCCGATGATACGGAATGTAAGGTAGCAAAACACAGGAGCCGGGCAAACCCAACATTTGACCAAAGACATGATTCGGAGCTGATGCATATAAGGCCTAACTCGAGACGCCGAACACTCCCTGAGGTGTTCGGTCTTTATGATATCGGGCAGAATAAAGCCCTAAGCCCCTAGTGTCCAGGTACAGGCGGGAACTTCTGATGCGTCCGATGCCAAAACGCCAGCCTCCTCCTCGGCTCTGGTAGGAAACCGGGGGATGTGTATCAACAAGAGACAGTGAGAAAGGTTTACGCAGGGTCTTAATCTGAAAAGAATCCTTGCAACGGGTCCCTACTGCACGTCTGCGCCTGTGTCTCCGTTGTGCTGTATCCTGGATGGGTGTAGCACATGCTTCATCTGTAAAAGAGAAGGACTTATTTTCTAAGAAATATCGTGCAAAAAGTGTATCAAAATAAAGTATAATTTGGAAGATGAAGAAAGTTGAGCTTTATTGGCTTTCATCATTTATGCGCGCGGCCCCCTAAAAAAAGGGGTATGCGGCTGGGAAGCCCCTTGCCGGACTCGTCTAACCATGTCCGAGGTCTAAATGACCTATTTTTAGGGGCTTTGACCTGCAAGGTCAGAATAATGTGTGGCTGTCTAGGCAGCCGCACATTCTCCGTGGTCGAGAGACACCTGGAGTTTTAAGAATGTGCCACGTGGACCGGGCATTTTTAAGCGTAAGAGACGTGTAATGTGGTATTGCATTAAAGCGCGCGAAAGCTGCACGCCCCAGTAGTGCTTAAGGGCTACTGCTAAATGGGGCGATGGAGGGTGAGCTTTTCGCGACGGAGGTTGTCGGATGAACCGAACACGACCCCTAGTGGTACAGAGCCTGTAAAATTGGCTGAAAAGGCCTGGCGTCACTCCTTTGAAGGAAGTGCTTGCTATAGCGAATTTTGGTGGGTTCTATCCCCAGTCTGCGGATGGTGTCCTGGTATAGCAGGGGCCACGCTGCGTGTTATCACGTGAAGTGAGTTCACTGTTTTGACTTCTAATGGGAAAGTCTTTTGGTTTCCGGAGCGCTGCTTTTGGGTTTCATCACTTTCACTTGGTGTGTCGAGCCCTTTGTGTTCGGCGTTAAGTCGGTCGGACTGCTTGAAGACCCAACAATCTCTGTGGGTATGGTTTGCAGGCTTCCCGGAGGTACCGTGTATTTGACACAGTCTATCCAGGATCTTGTTGAGGTTGGATAGCTCGTCACTGTTATCCTTTAAGGGCAGTGTTTTGTTGTTCGGCCGAGAGCTTTTTGCGTCGTGATTTCCCATTTCCATCCCTGATTTTGGATGTACTCGGGTCGCTGGTGCTGCATCTAGCCAACCAGCTATCTTCCCCCACGCAAAAGCGGGTCATGAGACTTGTTAGTGCGGCCATTGTTCTTGGTTTTTCCTGGCCGGGGTGTCTGGCGAGCCATTCGTCTCGGACGTTGTGTTTGAAGGCTGCTAAGGCTTCAGCGTCCGGACAGTCGACTATTTGGTTCTTTTTAGTGAGGAACCTGTTCCAGAATTTGCATGCTGATTCTCCGGGCTGTTGGGTTATGTGACTTAAATCATCTGCATCCAGAGGCCAGACATAAGTCCCCTGAAAATTTGCTCGAAACACATCCTCAAGCTCTTCCCAACTCCCAATCGTATTTTCTGGGAGGCTTTTAAGCCAATGCCGGGCCGGCCCTTTGAGCTTGAGGGGAAGGTATTTTATGGCATGGAGATCGTCTCCTCTTGCCATGTGTATGTGCAGGATATAATCCTCAATCCAGACTCCGGGGTCTGTTGTTCTGTCGTATGCCTCTATGTTTATGGGTTTAAATCCCGCTGGAAATCCATGATCCAGTACCTCGTCGGTAAAACATAGTGGGTGTGCGGCGCCCCTGTATTTGGGTGTGCCGTTGTCTTCAAATGCTCGGCTGGTTGTGTTACTTCCTGGAGTCTTCTTTTTTGGCCCATAGATAGACCTGGCCGGGTTATCCTTTTTCTGAAGATCTTTATGCTGATCATTTGCCGGCTTGTGTGTGGCACCCCGTGTTGCTCTTGGCCTGTCATGTGGTCGTCTATCCGGCCAGGCGGCCCCTTTCTTTTTTGACTGCGGGGGCTCGAAGGCCTCCTCGTCAAATTCGGGCAACAGCTTGCGCTTCGGGTAGCTCTTTGTCTGGTGACTAGTGCCATATTTATCTGCGGTGTTGAGTACTTTGCTCCATCTCATTCTGAGTGTGTCTTCCGCTGTTTTGAGCTTCTGCTTTTGCTTCTTCAAACTTCTTGCAGTGGCGACGAGCCTGTTATGGAGATTCATATGCTCCGGTGATGTGAGATCATCTTCGCCGGGGATGGGTTGCTTGTCCGGTTCATGTCCGGCTGGCTGATTGTTGACGTGTGCGTCGTCCACTGCTTCGCCCTGCTCTAGGGCCGGGTCCATATGGGTACCGTTTTTGTCGATGCCGGTCTTCGGGCGGCGCTTGCGTCGCCGCTTTGTTTGTCTGCTGGGGGAGTTGTCCTTCGCCACGTCCCATTTTTCCTCATTGTTGCTTCCTTTTGGTGTGTCCACCATGCATACGTTAAGGGATGGGGTGGCTTTCCTGCGCCCGTTAGGCGCTGGTTCTTGGTCGTCCCCGGCATCGTCGTCCATACCGTCGATGTCCTCGGAGTCGTAGTCTAGCATGTCAGTTAAATAATCGACAGCGGCTACCAAGTGGGTTGTGGGTGGGACTTGAATTTCTTCGTCGTCCGCATCCCAACCGTCCTGACCGCAGTCCGGCCAGGGCTCTCCTGATAACGAGAGATACTTTAGCGAACTCAAGATGTCGTCGAAAGGTGAGTGTTGAAAGACGTCCGCTATGGTGAACTCCATGATCGGCGCCCAATCAGATTCGATCAGGGCGGGCGCGGGAGGTTCGGAGTCCGGCGAGGAGTCCGGCACCTCGGAGTCACGAACTTTATGAGGGAGAAAGTCACTGTTCGGCTCAATCGTCGTAGAGGTTGCAGCCCCCGAGGCAGTGTCTAGGCATCCGTCCTTGATCTGCGCGGCCGGCTCCGAATTGAGGATCGGAGCGGGCTCGAGTGCGGCCTCCAGGGTACTGTCCGGTGGTAGAGCTAAATCATGCGCGACGTGACAGTGCGGCACGCTTGGCTGTGGCTCGAATCCGTCGAAGATCAAGTCCCCGCGGATGTTAGTCGTGAAGTTCAAACTTCCAAATCTGACCTGACGGCCAGGGGCGTAGCCTTCGATCTACTCTAGATGGCCAAGCGAATTGGCCCACAGTGCAAAGCCGCCGAATACGAAGATCTGTCCGGGGAGGAAGGTCTCACCCTGGACTGCGCCATTGATGATGATCGAAGAAGCCATCAAGCCTATCGGTGACGACACAGAGGAACTCTCAATGAAAGCACCAATGTCGGTGTCAAAACCGGCGGATCTCGGGTAGAGGGCCCGAACCTGGGTAAAAACATCGTGTCCCTCGTCTCCTGTTACCATCCGCCTAGATGCACAGTTCGGGACCCCCTACCCGAGATCCGCCAGTTTTGACACCGACAGGGGGCAATATTGTTCTTCCTTCTTGTTTACTTTTTTGCCCCTATCTTCCGTCTCCGTCTCCTCTGACGAACTTTTACTGGGCATTTGAAGATCTTTCCTGATTTTCAAAAATTCCAAGTCTTTTCTTGCCTTCGGCCCATCCTTGGTCCTCTGCGGCATGTTCATCAATGTTCCAAGCAAACTCTCAAGGATATTTTTTGTGATATGCATTTGATAAAGGCTATGAGGCGTGTCGAGTATGGGCCAGTATTCCAAGTCCCAGAAAATAGATCTTGTCTTCCATATCTTCAGCAGGGGCTCTAGCGCCTTTTTCTTCGTCTTTCCCAGCGAGGGGCACTCTTCCCAGTTCTTCAATAACTCATATATTTCGGCACCACTACGCTTACGTGGAGGACCTCGATGCTCAGCCTTACCATTGAATAGATCTCCATGCTTTCTCCATGGGTCATCCTTCTCGAACCATCTTCGATGCCCCATGTACATGATTTTCGAAGACCCGCCATCTTTCGATAGCTGCAGAGAAGTTGTATCATCCATGCACCTCGTGCATCCGCAATATTTGTGGCACACCTGGCCGGAGAGATAGCCGTAACCGAGATAGGCCTGCACCGTCGTGAGCAGCGCGGCTCTCATGTAGAAATACTCTCCTTTGCTTCCATCCCATGTCTTGGCCGGCGTTGTCCATAAGGTCTGTAACTCCTCTTTCAGTAACCCAAGATACAGATTTATATCATTTCCCGGTTGTCTCGGCCCTTGAATAAGCATAGCCATGTGTATGTATTTTTCCTTCATGCACAATCAGGGGGGAGGTTGTACATCCATACAAACACGGGCCATGTGCTATGATTGGTGTTCTGTTTGCCAAATGGATTCATGCCATCACTACTAGCACCAAACACGATGTTCCTTGGATCATTTGTAAAAAAATTCAAATTCAGCATTTAACGATCTCCACTGGCTAGCATCTGCGAGGTGTCTCATCTTCGGTTCATCTCCGTCATCTGGCTTCACCCTCTCTGCGTGCCAGCGCATAAGCTTTGCTTCCTTAGGATCTACGAAATACCGCTATAGACGCGGAGTGATCGGAAAGTACCATACAACTTTCTGTGGAGCTTTCTTTCCAGCCTTTTTATATCATGAAGCATTGCACTTTGGACTGATGGATTTTTCCGCGTGCTCGTTCCAATATATGATGCAATCATTGATGCATGTGTGATATCTAATATGTGGCAGATCAAGAGGGCACACGATTTTCTTTGCCTCCTCGACACTAGTAGGACACAGGATTCCCGCGGGAAGAACCTTCTTTAGGTACTTCAGAAGCTCATCCAAGCTTGTATCTGTCCATTTGTTTTTTGCCTTCATCTTTAGAAGTTCTAGTGTGAAACTCAAGCGGGTCACCTCGGGATTATTGCAACCATCATACAAAGGAGTCATCGAGTCTACCTCCAGTTGCGCTAATTTGGCCTCCTCTCTAGAAGCAGGTCTATCGCTAGTCGTCTTCTTGCGAAGCAGGTCTCGAACATGCGGGTCCTGCATGGCTGAACTTAGTAGCGACGAATACGGTGGCGTGTCCGCGTCTTCTCTGCCTTGAACTGCCTCTTCGCCATCGACATTTCTGAGGCCGTCTTCCTCTTCGGGCACATAATCGGTCATCTCTTCGTCCGGTGGCCCTATGTCCATATTTCCCGCCCCGTCGATGTCCTCATCATCATCATCATCTTATTCTTCTTCACTTATCCACCGAGTATGGACATGCATGAAAACATGCATGAGCAGGTGCGCCTTGAATTTAGCACCCTCAAAGGGGTCGAGCCTGACTATTCCTTTGCATTTTTGACACAGACATAAAACATCTCTTAGTCTTTGTTCATACATGTCATCCACAACGGATTGCCAGTATCTTTCCACCTTCCTTCCATTGACCTTCATGATCACCTACGGGCGGAGCAAATATTATAATCACGTATATATGCATGCATGGATCAAATTCATACAAAAATTCGGCATGACCTTCCCTAAACATAGGACATATTGAGTTTGCATGCCCGAAATTAGCCGAAACGGAATTGAATCGACATTTCGGAAAAACATAGGCAACTAATGTCACCCACATTATTTCATCAAATACACAATGTAGGCAACTCAAATTATGCCACACACAATTCGGTATATATATTCTCATTTCGCCCATATATATATATAGTTTCGGTCCTATCCACACAAACACCTTTTTTTCTCACCTATGTGTCGAGAGGGATATCGAGCACCTTTCTTCTTAATTACCTAGTAGCTCTAGATATATAGATCTAACTAGCTAGCTAGCTAGCTAGGGAGAGATAGAGAGCTAGCTAGCTATAGGGAGATAGTGGGAGAGGAGAGGGAGAGAAGAGGGAAGGCATTAATGGAAGTGGGAGGAGGGGAAAAAAGAGGGGGAGGGAGGGCATTAATGGAGAGGGTGGTGGTGGAGGGCACAAAGAAA
>NC_041389.1:52331604-52370446 GCF_002162155.2 Triticum dicoccoides
GCTCTAATGGAGGGGTGGTGGTGGGGGAGCATTGAAAGGAACAAGCAAGGTGCAAGGAAAGGGGGAGAAAGGAAGGGGGAAGAAGGGGGGGGGAAGAAGGGGAAAGATGGTAGGTGGCTAGCGGGCATAGCAGTAGCGGGGGTCACCCATACGCGCTACTGCTATGGCAGCTTGCAAAATATCTACCGCTAGGGTTGCACTACTTATAGCGCTGGCAAGAAACACACGCTACTGATAAAATTTTATACATAAAAAATTTAGCAATAGCGCGCTTTGTAAGATAGGCGCTATAGATACTATACTAGCAGTAGCGCAGGTTGGAGGACAGGCGCTGCTGCTATTTTTTGACCAGGGGGTGTGGTGTGTTACACTTAGTAGTAGCGTGGGCCCTGGTAACAAGCGTTGCTTCTAACATATACCAATAGCGTTGTTTGTAGCCAGCACTACTACTAACTACTAGTAGCATTGGGTTGCAAACAAAAGCTACTGGTAAACTTCTATCTATAGGCATTTTCCTAGTAGTGCTCGTTAAGCAAGAATCTAAGTGGGGAGGCTACAACCTCAATTAGCATGGGATCACATAATTTATAACGCGCGCAAACTAGGGGAGCTACCCCCTCGGCTACAACAGGAAACACCCATGCCCCTGGACCAGGTGGCATGTCTACCGGATGCAGCCGGTATCTTCCACCATGGCCTCTCTGTACGGTGTGTGCTAGAAAGGGGTTGACAACTTACTGAACCGTACCCTACCTATGGCAGGGACAAGTGGTAGTACGAAACAAGTATGGGGGTTACTGGAACAAGACTCAATCTACGGCCGACTCAGGAGGTTTAAGTATTCCCTGCATGATTAGCATAACTAATATGTTTCAACCAACAGACAGAATCACCACTCATCATACCTCACTATGCCATACCGGACACAACCGTCTCGATGAAGACTGGAGACAAGCTCGTGTCTACCCAAGACAGAGGCTTTCCCGGATTCCTTCCGATAGGCATGAAAGGCATACGAGGGTGATTACCATCACAAGCATATCAAATTCCAACAGCAAGGGACATTCATTAGGCACTCATGAGTATGATCCTATCGTCACATAAAATAAAGTATGATCCTATCGTCACATATCAAATTCCAACAGCAAGGGAAAAAATTTAAATTAACACATAGTTTCAAGACAGTACAAAAAAGTTATTTGGAAAATTTTCAAATAAATATGGAAATAAACTAGACAGAATTTGAGAAACAACAGAGAAAGAATCAATTCATTTGGACTTATATTTAAAAAGATATAGCCAGTCAAAGTTTAATCAAAATTCTGTTTTTAATAAATAAATAAAAGGAACAGAAAAAGAAAAACGGTTCGGGGGGAAAGCGTACTCTGCGTTTATGCTTCCATTATGCCAGCATGGACCGGCGCGTGGGTCACTGACAGTGGCTCCCTTGGGCCCACTGGTCAGGTTTGACCAGTCGCCCGCCTCCTTCCTCCTCTGTCCGAGCGAGGGCGGGGCTCCGGCGATCGCCGTCGATGAACGGTGGCTCCCCGCGGGGTTCCAAGGGCAGGGATGGATCCGCTGGTCCAGGGCGGTCCTCCCGGTGGTCGAACGGTAGGTGGGGACGAAGGGAGTCGCCGGCGGCAAGCTCCGCGGCGGAGGTGGCTTCGGGAGGATTTGGGGGCTTGGGCTACGGTGGCTCTCGGTCGAGGTTGAGGGGTTAGGCGGCTCCGCACGATCGAGGGTAAGAAGGTGGTGGCACTGGATGGACGGGGGGGCTCTGCTTGCGATGAACGGGGCTGGAAGGCGGCGGCGGCCGAATTGGCCGGAGACGAGGAAGAAGGCCTCTCCCCATCGATTGCCGGCTATGGGGGCATCAGAGGAATGGCCTGATGTGGCCTGCGGGTTTGGAGGAGCTCGAGGGTCCTTTTATAGGCGACCAAGGTTGGTTCCGACGGCGGCCGTGGATAAGAACGGCAAACCGCCATTCTGTAGTTTGCAGGGCGACGTGGCAGCGACGGGCGCTAGCAGACGGCTCGTGGATGAGCTCGAGCTGCTCCAGAGGGCAGCTGGCGCACGCGTATGTCTTGGTTGGCGCCATCCATGGCAGGGGCTGCCGCGGCCGTCAGCTAGCCGCCATGGCCGACCTGACGGTGGCGCTGTAGGGCGCCAGGGGTGGATCTGCGGCGAGGGAGGGGTCAGGGCGCGCTGGCTGTGCGAGGGGAGGGTCCAGAACGGGCACGGGGAGGCAGCGCGCGCGTGCAAAACGTGCACTCTGGGCGCGCCCAAAACACGCACAACAGGTGCTCGACGCAATGCCATCGTGTGCTAGAGGGCTTGAGCGAGGCTGGCAGTTAACAGGTCTGGGTTAGAGTCATCTAGGGGCTTAGTGGACATGCTGGTTGGGTCAGGGGATCAAGTTCACAATGCAAACTAAAAATCATGCGAAATCTGGCTATGCACACAAAGTGCTCGACAGAATGTCATGGGTATCTAGGCATCTCTTGGGGTGGCCAAAAGCTCCAGATCAGAGTCTCTTTAGTTGCTAGAGAGGGTGGCCAGGTTAGTTGGGCAAAACCAGAAACTAGTTAGTGCAAGTTTTTGAGAAAACTAAATCTGGCCAGAAACTAAAGGCTATCATTGCATGGGCCAAAAATATTTCAATGGGTTCAATCTCCTGGACTTAAGGGTTTGGTAGAGTGGTCTATAAGTAGGAGAAAGAATCATGGGTAAAAGGGCAAGTTAAAATATGGTTGCACTAGAAAACACCCAACTAGGCCAGAGAGCAAAAGAGGATGATTTGCTCAAAACTTTCAAAGAACACTTATGGGTTTTTGCATAAAGTTGAATTATATGAATCTACTGACATCTCCAAATTTTTATGTAATTTTTAAAGAAATATTTAAATAGGTTGCAGTGCAAACCACAAACTGATCCAGATTTGAAAACTTGAGGTAGGGCTCAAAATCCCCAAATGATTAAGAGATATTCTTGCATTAAAGTGATTTAGGAACCTCACATGTCATCCCCAAATTTTTGTGGAATTTTTAAAGGAGTATTTGAAAGGGTTGTACTGCAAAAGAGGCTCTAAAACTTATGAAACATCATTTTTAAAAGAAATAAACCTCAGGGAAGATAATCATATAAATAATTCCACTGATAAAAGAAATGTTTCTTGAGAGGGTATATAAGTTCAACAATATTTTTAAAAAAGTTTTCACTTGGGGTGAAAGCTTCACAATTCAGGAGAAAAGAGTGGTTCTGAACCAAAAGAAAATCCAGAAAATAAAAATTTAACTCACCAAGGCAAAATTTTAATTAATAAATCATGGTTAAATTTTTGGGGTGTTACACCAGTTGTCGATAACTGGGTTAAAAAACATGATCATCTCATACAATAAAATATAGCATCACGTCTTGACCATATCACATCACAACATGCCCTGCAAAAACAAGTTAGACGTCCTCTACTTTGTTGTTACAAGTTTAACGTGACTGCTAAGGGCTGAGCAAGAACCGTTCTTACCTACGCATCAAAACCACAACGATATTTCATCAAGTTAGTGTTGTTTTAACCTTCTCAAGGACCGGGCGTAGCCACACTCGGTTCAACTAAAGTTGGATAAACTGACACCCGCCAGCCACCTATGTGCAAACCACGTCGGTAGAACCAGTCTCGCGTAAGCGTATGCGTAATGTCAGTCCGGGCCGCTTCATCCAACAATACCGCCAAACCAAAGTATGACATGCTGGTAAGTAGTATGACTTGTATCGCCCACAACTCACTTGTGTTCTACTCCTGCATATAACATCTACGCATAAAACCAGGCTCTGATGCCACTGTTGGGGAATGTAGTAATTTCAAAAATTTCCTACACACACACAAGATCATGGTGATGCATAGCAACAAGAGGGGAGAGTGTTGTCCACGTACCCTCGTAGACCGAAAACGAAAGCGTTAGCACAACGCGGTTGACGTAGTCATACGTCTTCACGATCCAACCGATTGATGTCTACTACACAACCTTCTTCTTGTATACGTTGTTGGGACTGCAAGTGCATAGGTTTGTAGGACAGTAGCAAATTTCCCTCAACTGGATGACCTAAGGTTTATCAATCCATAGGAGGCGTAGGATGAAGATGGTCTCTCTCAAACAACCCTGCAACCAAATAACAAAGAGTCTCTTGTGTCCCCAACACACCCAATACAATAGCAAATTGTATAGGTGCACTAGTTTGGCGAAGAGATGGTGATACAAGTGCAAAATACATAGTAGATAAAGGTTTTTGTAATATGAAATAATAAAAACAGCAAGGTAACAAGTGGTAAAAGTGAGCGTAAACGGTATTGCAATGATAGGAAACAAGGCCTAGGGTTCATACTTTCACTAGTGCAAGTTCTCTCAACAATAATAACATAGATAGATCATATAACGAGCCCTCAACATGCAACAAAGAGTCACTCCAAAGCCACTAATAGCGGAGAACAAACGTAGAGATTATGGTAGGGTATGAAACCACCTCAAAGTTATTCTTTCGGATCGATCTATAAAAGAGTTCGTACTAGAATAACACCTTAAGACACAAATCAACCAAAACCCTAATGTCACCGAGATATTGCATTGTCACCTCAAGTATCCGTGGGCATGATTATACGATATGCATCACACAATCTCAGATTCATCCAACCAACATAAAAGTACTTCAAAGAGTGCCCCAAAGTTTCTACCGGAGAGTCAAGAACGTGTGCCAACCTCTATGCATAGGTTCATGGGTGGAACCCGCAAGTTGGTCACCAAAACATACATCAAGAGGCACATGATATCCCATTGTCACCACAGATAAACACGGCAAGACATACATCAAGTGTTCTCATAAAAGACTCAATCCGATAAGATAACTTCAAAGGGGAAACTCAATTCATCACAAGAGAATAGAGGGGGAGAAACATCATAAGATCCAACTACAATAGCAAAGCTCGGGATACATCAAGATCATGCCATAGAGGGAACACGAGAGAGAACAAGAGATAGAGAGAGAGAGAGATCAAACACATAGCTACTGGTACATACCATCAGCCCCGAGGGTGAACTACTCCCTCCTCGTCATGGATAGCACCGGGATGATGAAGATGGCCATCGGTGAGGGTTCTCCCCCTCCGGCAGGGTGCCGGAACAGGGTTCCGATTGGTTTTTCGTGGCTCTGGAGGCTTGCGGCGGCGGAACTCCCGATCTATCTTCTGTTCTGGAAGTTTTAGGATACGTAGGTATATATGGGTGCAAGGGGTACGTCGGTGGACCTCCGGGGTGCTCACGGGGCAGGGGGTCGCGCCCTAGGGGGTGGGCACGCCCCCCACCCTCGTGGGAAGCCTGGGACTCCCCTGACGTGCACTCCAAGTCTATCAGGTTGCTTTCCTTCCAAAAATAACTTCTCCAGTTGATTTCGTTCCGTTTTGACTCCGTCTGATATTCTTTTTCCTCGAAACACTGAAATAGGCATAAAACAGCAAATCTGGGCTGGGCCTCCGGTTAATAGGTTAGTCCCAAAAATAATATAAAAGTGGATAATAAAGCCCAATATTGCCTAAAACAGTAGATAAAGTAGCATGGAGCAATCAAGAATTATAGACACGTTGGAGACGTATCAAGCATCCCCAAGCTTAATTCATGCTCGTCCTTGAGTAGGTAAATGATAAAAAAGAATTTTTGATGCGGAGTGATACTTTGGCATAATTTCAATGTATATCCTCTTAATTGTGGTATGAATATTCAGATCCGAAAGATTCAAGACAAAAGTTCATATTGACATAAAAATAATAATACTTCAAGCATACTAATCAAAGCAATCATGTCTTCTCAAAATAGCATGGCCAAAGAAAGTTATCCCTACAAAATCATATAGTCTGGCTGTTGCTCTATCTTCATCACATAAAGTATTTAATCATGCACAACCCTGATGATGAGCCAAGAAATTGTTTCATACTTTAATAATCTCAAACTTTTTCAATTTTCACACAATACATTAGCGTGAGCCATGGACATAGCACTATAGGTGGAATAGAATGGTGGTTGTGGATAAGAAAAAAAAAGGAGAAGATAGTCTCACATCAACTAGGCGTATCAACGGGCTATGGAGATGCCCATTAATAGATATCAATGTGAGTGAGTAGGGATTGCCATGCAACGGATGCACTAGAGCTATAAGTATATGAAATCTCAACAAAAGAAACTAAGTGGGTGTGCATCCAACTTGCTTGCTCACGAAGACCTAGGGCACTTTTGAGGAAGCCCATCATTGGAATATACAAGCCAAGTTCTATAATGAAAAATTCCCACTAGTATATGAAAGTGACAACATATGAGACTCTCTATCATGAAGATCATGGTGCTACTTTGAAGCACAAGTGTGGTAAAAGGATAGTAGCATTGTCCCTTCTCTCTTTTCCTCTCATTTTTTTATTTGGGCCTTTTCTCTTTTTTTTATAATTCGTCCGGAGTCTCATCCCGACTTATGGGGGAATCATAGTCTCCATCATCCTTTCCTCACTGGGACAATGCTCTAAAAATAATGATCATCACACTTTTATTTTTCTTACAACTCAACAATTACAACTCAATACTTAGAACAAAATATGACTCTATATGAATGCCTCCGGCGGTGTACCGGGATATGCTATGAATCAAGAGTGACATGTATGAAAATTATGAAGGTGGCCTTGCCACAAATACAATGTCAACTACATGTTCATGTAAAAAGCAATATGACAAAAGTAATGTGTGTCATATGAACGGAACGGTGGAAAGTTGCATGGCAATATATCTCGGAATGGCTATGGAAATGCCATGATAGGTAGGTATGGTGGCTGTTTTGAGGAAGGTATATGGTAGGTGTATGATACCGGCGAAAAGTGCGCGGTATTAGAGAGTCTAGCAATGGTGGAAGGGTGAGAGTGCGTATAATCCATGGACTCAACATTAATCAAAAGAACTCATGCACTTGTTGCAAAAATTTAGAAGTCATCAAAAACCAAAGCACTACACGCATACTCCTTGGGGGATAGATTGGTAGGAAAAGGCCATCGCTCGTCCCCGACCGCCACTCATAAGGAAGGCAATCAATAAATAAAATTGTGCTCCGACTTCATCACTAAGCGGTTCACCATACGTGCATGCTACGGGAATCACAAACTCTCAACACAAACATTCTTTAAATCATAATCACCCCAACTAGCATTGCTTTGATATTATCACCTCCATATCTCAAAACAATTATCAAGTGTCAAACTTATCTTAGTATTCAATGCACTCAAAAGAAAGTTTCACATATCTTGAATACCAAGTATATTATCTTTAAGCAAATTACCATGCTATTAACAACTCTCAAAATAATCTAAGTGAAGCATGAGAGATCAATAGTTTCTTTAAAACAAATCAACCACCGTGCTCTCAAATATCTAAGTGAAGCACTAGAGCAAAAATTATCACGCTCAAAAATGTATAAGTGAAGCACTATGAGCAAAACTATCAAGCTCAAAAGATATAAGTGAAGCACATCGAGTATTCTAGCAAATTCCAAATCATGTATGGCTCTCTCAAAAGGTATGTACAGCAAGGATGATTGTGGTAAACTAACAAGCAAAGACGCAAATAATACAAGACACTCCAAGCAAAACACATAACATGTAGTGAATAAAAATATAGCTCCAAGTAAATTACCGATGCAAGTAGACGAAAGAGGGGATGCCTTCCGGGGCATCCCCAAGCTTTGAATTTTTGGTGTCCTTGGATTATCTTGGGGGTGCCATGGTCATCCCCAAGCTTAGGCTCTTGCCACTCTTTGTTCCATAATCCATCGAAAGAATTCACCCAAAACTTGAAAACTTCACAACACAAAACTCAATAGAAATCTCATGAGCTCAGTTAGTGAAAGAAAACAAAAGACTACTTTAAGGTACTGTAATGAACTCATTCTTTATTTATATTGGTGTTAAACCTACTGTATTCCAACTTCCTTATGGTTTATAAACTAATTTATTAGCCATAGATGCATTGAAATAAGCAAACAACACAAGAAAAACAGAATCTGTCAAAAACAGAACAGTCTGTAGCAATCTGTAACTAACGCACACTTATGGAACTCTAAAAATTCTACCAAAATAGGAAGTACTGGAAAACTTGTTTATGGATCAGCAGCAAAAAAATCAATGCAAAATCACGTTTATGTGATTTATTGAATTTTTTCTCGTGAGCGCAAAGTTTCTGTTTTTCAGCAGAATCAAATCAACTATCATCATAGCTTATCCTATAGGTTCTACTTGGCACAAAACACTAAAAAAAGATAAAAACACATATAACCAGAGCTAGATGGATTATTTATTCCTAAACAGAAGCAAAAAAAACAAAAAACAAAAATAAAATTGGGTTGCCTCCCAACAAGCGCTATCGTTTAACGCCCCTAGCTAGGCATGATGATGACAATGATGCTCACATAAAAGATAAGAATTGAAACATAACGGGAGCATCATGAAGCATATGACTAGCACATTTAAGTCTAGCCCACTTCCTATGCATAGGGATTTTGTGAGCAAACAACTTATGGTAACAATAATCAACTAGCATAGGATGGCAAAACAAGCATAACTTCAAGATTTTCAGCACATAGAGAGGAAACCTGATATTATTGCAATTCCTAAAAGCATATGTTCCTCTCTCGTAATAATTTTCAGTAGCATCATGAATGAATTCAACAATATAACTAGCACCTAAAGCATTCTTTTCATGATCTACAAGCATAGAAAATTTACTACTCTCCACATAAGCAAAATTCTTCTCATGAATAGTGGGAGTATCATAAGAGACTTGAACACTAAAAATTGTTTCCACATTAAAAGAGTAATGTTCAGAAAAAGGGTAATCATAATCATGACAAGATTTGTAAATATAATCATCACTACTTTTTATAGCATAAATTTCATCACAATAATCATCATAAGTAGCATCTTTGTTCTCATCATAATCGATTGAAACCTCTCCCAAGATAGTGGAATCACTAAATAAAGTTGACACTCTTACAAATCCACTTTCGTATTCATCATAATAAAATTCAACATCCTCCAAAATAGTGGGATCACTACTTCCTAAAGTTGACACTCTTCCGAACCCACTTTCATCAATATAATCATCATAGGTAGGAGGCATGCTATCATCATAACAACTTTGCATATCAAAACTTGGGGTGCTAAAAATATCATCTTCATTAAACATAGCATCCCCAAGCTTGGGACAAACATTAATTCCAGCAAATATATTCTCAAATATTTCATCCTCATCAAACATAGATTCCCCAAGCTTGGGCCCTTTCATATCATAAGCATAATCACTCTCATCATTAAAAATATGGATATCACCAATAGTAAAGCAATTATCATCATCACAATGAGTAGTAGGAGCAACATCATTTGGGAGGGATACCTTTCTACCTTTGTTGCTCCTTCTTTTCTTTTTCTTCTTCACATTATGTGTGGGTTCAACCTTCCTCTTTGAGCTCCTTATTGATGAGATTGGTTGAATAGCAAGCTCCTCCTCGTTACCTGATTCATCATAAGAAATAATAGGAGGAGATTGGGAAGCCTCTTCCCTTTCATTAGTATTCTCATCATCTTCCATTTGCTTTCTTTTCTTTAGGTAATTGGCAATATAAGGATTTTCAATGCAATTCTCCACACAATACATATAAATTTCCTCTAGATCAAAACCAAGAAGTTTATAACGGGCAAAATCTGGGAGATAGTTGGTTATACGTTTCATTTCTTCATAACCCAAAAGAAGGCTAAGCTCTTTATGATGCTCAAAGGTAATCAAATTATCACAATATTTGGAAACGACTTGATCATGAAACAAATAGCATTGGAGCTTTAAATGACCATGTTCACTGCAAAGTTCACAAGGGGTACTATAAATATTGAATCTTTCAGCACACTCATGTAGCTCTTCTTGCAACAATTTGGTTTCTAAGTACTTATGCCTCTTGCAATATCTATCTTCCCTATTTGGTGTGTACTTACAAACCCAATGCACTCCACAAAAATTGACATGTTTATAGGAGACATTTTCATCATAACTAGTGCAATCATCATTAGCATCATTGATATTCAAAGAATTCGTACTCACAACACTGCAATCATGCTCATCATTTAAATATTTAGTGCCAAACAATTTAGAGATTTCTCCTTCTAGCACTTGAGCACCATTATCCTTTCCATCATACTCACGAAATATATTAAAAAGGTGAAGCGCATGAGACAAGATTAATTCCATTTTTTTTTCTTTTATAAAATAGACTAGTGATAAAACAAGAAACAAAAAGATTCGATTGCAAGATCTAAAGATATACCTTCAAGCGCTAACCTCCCCGGCAACAGCTCCAGAAAAGAGCTTGATGTCTACTACACAACCTTCTTATTGTAGACGTTGTTGGGCCTGCAAGTGCACAGGTTTGTAGAACAGTAGCAAATTTCCCTCAAGTGGATGACCTAAGATTTATCAATCCGTAGGAGGCGTAGGATGAAGATGGTCTCTCTCAAACAACCCTGCAACCAAATAACAAAGAGTCTCTTGTGTCCCCAACACACCCAATACAATAGCAAATTGTATAGGTGCACTAGTTCGGTGAAGAGATGGTGATGCAAGTGCAAAATAGATAGTAGATAAAGGTTTTGGTAATCTGAAATAATAAAAACAGCAAGGTAACAAGTGCTAAAAGTGAGTGTAAACAGTATTGCAATGATAGGAAACAAGGCCTAGGGTTCATACTTTCACTAGTGCAAGTTCTCTCAACAATAATAACATAGATAGATCATATAACGAGCCCTCAACATGCAACAAAGAGTCACTCCAAAGCCACTAATAGCGGAGAACAAACGTAGAGATTATGGTAGGGTATGAAACCACCTCAAAGTTATTCTTTCGGATCGATCTATAAAAGAGTTCGTGCTAGAATAACACCTTAAGACACAAATCAACCAAAACCCTAATGTCACCTACATACTCCATTGTCACCTCAAGTATCCGTGGGCATGATTATACGATATGCATCACACAATCTCAGATTCATCCAACCAACATAAAAGTACTTCAAAGAGTGCCCCAAAGTTTCTACCGGAGAGTCAAGAACATGTGCCAACCCCTATGCATAGGTTCATGGGCGGAACCCGCAAGTTGGTCACCAAATCATACATCAAGAGGCACATGATATCCCATTGTCCCCACAGATAAACACAGCAAGACATACATCAAGTGTTCTCATAAAAGACTCAATCCGATAAGATAACTTCAAAGGGGAAACTCAATTCATCACAAGAGAGTAGAGGGGGAGAAACATCATAAGATCCAACTACAATAGCAAAGCTCGGGATACATCAAGATCGTGCCATAGAGGGAACACGAGAGAGAGAGAGAGAGAGAGATCAAACACATAGCTACTGGTACATACCCTCAGCCACGAGGGTGAACTACTCCCTCCTCGTCATGGATAGCGCCGGGATGATGAAGATGGCCACCGGTGAGGGTTCCCCCCCCCCTCCCCGGCAGGGTGCCAGAACAGGGTCCCGATTGGTTTTTCGTGGCTCTAGAGGCTTGCGGCGGCGGAACTCCCGATCTATCTTCTGTTCTGGAAGTTTTAGGATACGTAGGTATATATGGGTGCAAGGGTTACGTCGGTGGACCTCCGGGGTGCTCACGAGGTAGAGGGGCGCACCCTAGGGGGGTGGGCGCGCCCCCCACCCTCGTGGGCAGCCCGGGACTCCCCTGACGTGCACTCCAAGTCTATCAGGTTGCTTTCCTTCCAAAAATAACTTCTCCAGTTGATTTCGTTTCGTTTTGACTCCATCTGATATTCCTTTTCCTCGAAACACTGAAATAGGCATAAAACAGCAAATCTGGGCTGGGCCTCCGGTTAATAGGGTAGTCCCAAAAAATAATATAAAAGTGGATAATAAAGCCCAATGTTGCCTAAAACAGTCCATAAAGTAGCATGGAGCAATCAAAAATTATAGATACGTTGGAGACGTATCACCGATCCAAGTACCGAACGTACGGCACCTCCGAGTTCAGCACACTTTTATCTCGATGACGTCCCTCGAACTCCGATTCAGCCGAGCTTTGAGGGAGAATTTAGTCAGCACAACGGCGTGATGACGGTGATGATGTTGCTACCGACGCAGGGCTTCGCCTAAGCACCGCTACGATATGATCGAGGTGGAATATGGTGGAGGGGGGCACCGCACACGGCTAAGAGATCAAGAGATCAATTGTTGTGTCTTAGGGTGCCCCCATGCCCCCGTATATAAAGGAGCAAGGGGGGAGGCAGGCCGGCCCTGTAGGACGCGCCATGAGGAGGAGTCCTCCTCCTAGTGGGAGTAGGACTCCCCTTTTCCTAGTCCCACTAGGAGGGGGGAAGGAAGGAGAGGGGGAGGAGAAGGAAAGAGGGGGCGCAGCCCCTCCCCTCGTGGCTTCTCCTCTTTTTCCCCTAAAGCCCACTAAGGCCCATATGTACTCCCGTATTCCCGCAACTCCACCGGTACTCCGAAAGTTACCCGAATCACTCGGAACTGTTCTGATGTACGAATATAGTTGTCCAGTATATCGATATTTATGTCTCGACCATTTCGAGACTCCTCGTCATGTCCCCGATCTCATCCGGGACTCCGAACTACCTTCAGTACATCAAAACACATAAACCCATAATCTAAATTGTCACCGAACATTAAGCATGGGGACCCTACGGGTTCGAGAACTATGTAGACATGACCGAGACACATCGCCGGTAAATAACCAATAGCGGAACCTGGATGCTTGTATTGGTTCCTACATATTCTACGAAGATCTTTATTGGTCAAACTGCATAACAACATACGTTGTTCCCTTTGTCCTCGGTATGTTACTTATCTGAGATTCGATCATCGGTATCATCATACCTAGTTCAATCTCGTTACCGGCAAGTCTCTTTACTCGTTCCGTAATGCATCATCCCGCAACTAACTCATTAGTCACATTGCTTGGAAGGCTTATAGTGATGTGCATTACCGAGAGGGCCCAGAGATACCTCTCCGACAATCGGAATGACAAATCCTAATCTCGAAATATGCCAACTCAACAAGTACCTTCGAAGACACCTGTAGAGCACCTTTATAATCACCCAGTTACGTTGTGACGTTTGGTAGCACACAAAGTGTTCCTCTGGTAAACGGGAGTTGCATAATCTCATAGTCATAGGAACATGTATAAGTCATGAAGAAAGCAATAGCAACATACTAAGTGATCAAGTGCTAAGCTAACGAAATGGGTCAAGTCAATCACATCATTCTCCTAATGATGTGATCCCGTTAATCAAATGACAACTCATGTCTATGGCTAGGAAACTTAACCATCTCTGATTCAACGAGCTAGTCAAGTAGAGGCACACTAGTGACACTCTGTTTGTCTATGTATTCACACATGTACTAAGTTTCCGGTTAATACAATTCTAGCATGAATAAAAAACATTTATCATGAAATAAGGAAATAAATAATAACTTTATTATCACCTCTAGCGCATATTTCCTTCATACTGTATATGCATCTTGGCTCCCTATCCCTGACGGTTTCTGGGTCGTGTGGGAAGGACCCCCTCCCCTTATTGCCCACACTCACTTGGCGATGGATCCAAATGCCATCACGGAAAGGGGTTAAAAACCGTTTGTATAGCACCGACACATACTAGTGCAGGTTCCTAATCACAAATCTCATCTCCTTGCAATTTACATTTTTTACCATTTGCCTCTCGTTTTCCTCTCCCCCACTTCAAAAAAAATTGTCGTTTTATTCGGCCTCTTTTTCGTTCACCATTTTCTCGTCAGATCTGTTTTTGAGTGCAATCTTGTTGCAAAGTCATCATGACTCAAGAGAACACCAAGTTGTGTGATTTCTCAAATACCAACAACAATGATTTTATTAGCACTCTGATTCCTCCTCCTGCCACTAGTGCGGAGTCTTGTGATATTAATACTTATTTGCTGAATCTTGTTATGAAAGATCAATTTGCCGGTACTCCTAATGAGGATGACGCGTCCCATCTTAACACATTCGTGGAATTATGCGATACGCAAAAGAGAAAAGATGTGGAAAATGATGTTGTGAAGTTGAAATTATTTCTGTTTTCTTTGCGAGATCGTGCCAAAATTTGGTTTTCTTCTTTGCCATGCAATAGTATCGATTCTTGGAACAAGTGCAAGGATGCTTTTATTACTAAGTATTTTCCGTCTGCTAAAATTATTTCCCTTAGAACCCGGATCATGAATTTCAAGCAAGTTGAACATGAGCATGTTGCACAATCTTGGGAAAGGATGAAATTGATCCTAAGGAATTGCCCAACTCATGGGTTAAATATTTGCATGATCATAGAAAAAATTTATGCAGGATTGAATTTTGTTTCTTGTAATCTTTTAGATTCCGCCGCGGGGGGTACTTTTATGGAAATTACTTTGGGTGAATCTTGTAAATTGCTAGACAATATTATGCCAAATTACTCACAATGGCATACCGAAAGAGCTCCTATACTAGTAAAAAAGTCAACTCGATAGAAGAAATAAATTCTTTGAGTGAAAAAGTTGATGCTCTTATGAAGTTGGTTGCTAATAAAAGTGCTCCTATTAACTTTAATGATGCGCCTTTGTCTACTTTGATTGAGAAAAATAGTGATGCCATAGATGTGAATTTTGTCTTGCAAAACAATTTCAATAACAATGCATATAGAGGTAATTTTAATCCTAGGCCTTTTCCTAGTAATTCCTCTAATAATTATGGTAATTCCTATGGTAATCCTACTTATAATAATAATAGAAACACCTCTGATCTTTAGAACAATATTAAAGAATTTATCAATACTCAAAAAGCTTCCAATACTTCGATAGAAGAAAAGTTGAATAAAGTGGATGATATGTCTAGAAGTATTGATAGAATTTCTCATGATGTAGAAACTCTCAAGATGAAAAATTTTGTGCCTAAAGTTTAAGAATTAATTAAAGCTCTTTATGTTTCTATGGATGAAAGTAAGAAAAGAACCGCTATGCTTAGAGCTAAAAGAGAATTTTTAGAAAGAGCGTTTTCTAGTGATTACTTTCATAAAAGTGATTAAGATCTTAAAACGATTGGTGTTTCTTCTATTGATCTTTGTTTAGTAAAAATAAGATTGATGAAAAAGGGACTGGAGAAGATTTAACTTTAGCTAGAAGGATTCCCTATGATTCGAGAGTGAAAATCTTGTTGAAAAAATTGATAAAGTGGGTTTGAAGAGGTCAAGACTTTAACTAGTGATGTGCCCACTATTTTGGATTACAAAGACTTTAATTATGATAGTTACTCTTTGGTTGATTGTATTTCTTTTTTGAAATCCATGATAAATTCACCCCATGCTTATGAATAAAATAAAGCTTTTACTAAACATATTGTTGATGCCATGATGAAAGCTTTACAAGAAAAGTTGGAATTAGAAGTTTCAATTCCTAGGAAATTTCATGATCAGTGGGAACCTGCTATCAGAGTCAAGATTAAAAATTATGACTGTTTTGCTTTTTGTGACTTGGGTGCTAGTGTTTCTACAATTCCAAAATCTTTATGTGATGTGCTTGGTCTTACCGATATTGAAAATGCTCTTTAATTTTGCACTTGGCGGATTCTACTATTAAAAAGCCTATGGGAAGAATTAATGATGTTCTTATTCTTGCAAATAGGAATTATGTGCCCATATATTTTATTATTCTTGTTATTGATTGCAATCCGTCTTGTCCAATTATTCTTGGTAGACCGTTTTTACGTACTATTGGTGTCATGGTTGATATGAAAGAAGGAAATATTAAATTTCAATTTCCACTAAGGAAGGGAATGGAACACTTCCCTAGAACAATAATTAGGCCACCATATGAATCAACCATGAGGGCATCTTATGAATCTAGAACCAAAGATGACAACACTTAGATCCTACGTGTTATGCCTAGCTAGGGGCGTAAAACGATAGCGCTCGTTGGGAGGCAACCCAACTTGTATCTTTTTTCTTTTTGGTTTTCTTTCTGTTTTCAATAAAATACACAATTATACCTCTGTTTAGATGTGTTTTTGTGGTTTGAATTAGTGTTTGTGCCAAGCAAGGCCTTTGGGTTGATTTGGGTGAAAGTTGATTTGATCTTGCTGAAAAACAGAAACTTATTCACTCACGAAAATAATTTCATAAATCAGAAACGTACTTTTGAGTTGATCTTTTTGAATAAGATTAATATACAAATTTCTCAGGTTTTCCTAATTGCTCAATATTTTTGGAGTTACATAAGTATTCAAAATATCGAGATTGCTACAAATTGTTCTGTTTTTTACAGATTCTGTTTTCTTTCTGTTGTGTGCTTGTTTTGATGATTCTATGGTTTTCTTTGATGAATTTTTGCCATGGAAAATTGGAATACATTAGATATGATGCAAAAACAAAATATTAATAGGTTTGCAATAGTACTTATAGTAGTGGTTTGCTTTCTTATACTAACGGATCTCACGAAGGTTTTGTTGAGTTTTGTGTGATTGAAGTTTTGAAGTTTTGGATGATCTTACGATGGATGAAGGAATAAGGATTAGCAAAATGCTAAGCTTGGGGATTCCCAAGGCACCGCAAGATAATATTCAAGAAGTAGCAAGCAACTAAGCTTGGGGATGCCCTCGAGTCGCAGCCCCGCTTTCTTCTAACAACCATTGGTATTTTACTTGAAGCTATATTTTATTCGTCACATATTATGACTTTTGCTTGGAGCTCTTGTATGATATTAGTATTTGCTTGTTTTGATTTATGTTTAAGTGTTGAATCCTTGCTGAACACACCTTTTTGAGACAGCCAAAAATTATGTTATGCTTGCTCCTATGCTTCACTTAAATTTTTAGAGCCATGGATTTGCTCTAGTGCTTCGCTTATATCTTTTTTAGCACAATGTGCTTTGTTATTTTTTGAAGAAATGCTCTCATGCTTCACTTATTTATTTGGGAGTTAGTAAAATTTTCAGAAATTCTCTCTTTCTTCACTTAGATTATTTTGAGAGAAATAAACATTATGCTCATGTTCTTCAATTATTTGTTTGAGCTTATCAAAAGCAATATATGAAAATAGTCCCAAAGTGATAGATATCCAAGGACGATATAATAAAAAATTTCATGAAGATCATTGGAAAAAATAAACTTGATTCTTAGTAATGGTTTTGAGATATGACGATATGATATGTGAGTCATGTTGATCAGTAATTGTACTTTAGAAGAATATTGATGTTAAGGTTTGTGATTCCCTATGCAAGCACGAAAGTCAATAGTTATGCAATGAAATTTATATCCTACTTGTGGTGCATTATTCGGTGTTACTTATGCCTAATGCTTGGGTACGAGATTTTTATCTTTTTGGTTGGTCGCTTCTCAATCTTTTTGCTAGAGCCTTCATTTTGCACTAAGTATGATCACTACTTGTGCATCCAAAACCCTTTAAACCAGTTTTGCCATATGAGTCCACTATACCTACCTATATGCGGTATTTCCATGCCGTTCTAAGCAAATTTGCATGTGCCATCTCTATTTTTCAAAATAAATTTCTCTTTTGTGTGCTCTACCGCTCGCGGGGCGGTGAGGGGTGGCCAATACTTTTCATGCTAGATGTGTTATTCTCACGATGAGTGTTTATTCACTTGTCATTGCATGAGAGTACGGCGAAGATATTAGGGATGCCCAGTCCCAAAATGAAAAATGAATTTACTTTATGTTGTCAAATAATAAATTCCTTGAAAAGTGTTGGTATGGAGGGCACCCGTGGATACGGACAAACCATGGAAAGTAAAAGTAATGGTGGAAAAAGGAATAAACTTTATTTTCTATTTGGGAACCGCCTATGATGTATCTAGCACGGAAAGTGTTGGGAGATCTAAGTCATTCTTGTTGGTGGGAAAAGTATGCCTCTCAAAAATGTTTTTATCTCTCAATTTAATTTTTGAGCTCTGGCACCTCTACAAATCCCTACTTCCCTCCGCGAAGGGCCTTTCTTTTACTTATACAATTTTTATTTTGAATTTGAGTCTCCATCTTCTCTTATAAAGCACCAACTAAGGGGCACTATGATCGTATTTGAGCATTGGGTGTAGCTAATATTCGAGTGTGTTTCATGAATGGATCAATGATTGAGAATAATGGGCTAGGGATAACTTGCTTTAGTGTTGATATTTTGAAAGACATGGTTGCTTGTTGGTATGCTTGACTATTAAAGTCTTCATGTATGTAAGGGCATATTTTCCCTTAGTAGTTTTGGTGATTGATGACAATGCATTTGCGGACTAATCGTGTGCTTTGAGCATTTCAGATATATCATGTCTAAACACAAGACGATTCGACGCCCCTCGAAGACTATTGAAGACGGGGTTGCTCTACGTTTCTTTTCGGTGGATTTGAGTTGTAGGAAAGTCATACTATTAACAAGGGTCCGCGTTGGAGAGGTTTGGGTGGAATCTCACGTACACGTCTGTTCCTTTTTGCACCCCCTTACCTTTGGCTCGTTGGAGCATCCTCCGTCCCGCCGTGTCTATGCAAAATGAAGGACTCCTAATGTTGCTGAACTACCGCAGGTCCTTACGATAGTACCGTGGCCTCAGGCCAGGCGCAGCAGCCCGAGCGGTAGTAGGGGCGGATGTAATTTTTTACATCCACGCCCTACGCTGTAGTACCATGCCTTGGCGCGGTAGTACCGTGAGCTCTGGCCAAGCACAGCAGCATGAGCAGAAGTAGGGGCGGATGTAATTTTTTACATCCGCTCCCTACACGATAGTACCGCTCCTGGTTTGCGGTAGTACCGTGTTGGATTTTTGCATAGATAAAAACTCAGTGGATGTAGTTACGGATGTAATTTTTTATATCCGTGCCTACTCTCCCTAGTCTACTCCTGCCTTGCGGTAGTACCGCTAGGGTGCGCGGTAGTATCGCGCCAGCGGTTCTACCACCCCCTGTCTTAGCTCTTCAAGAATAGGCTTGGGCCCTGCCACGCAAGCGGTAGTACCGTGGTACGCCACGGTAGTACTGCAGGCCAGTGCGGTAGTACCACTGGTATGATGCGGTAGTATCGTGTGTCGCGGGCTGAGTTGGTGGCTAACAGTTGTCCCTTGACTATAAAAGGGGTGTCTTCTTCCCCGAGTTGACTACCTCTTCCCTCTCTAAGCTCCATTGATGCTCTAAGCTCCATTTTCGCCCGATCTCTCTCCCTAGCCAATCAAACTTGTTGATTCTCTAGGGATTGGTTGAGAAGGCCCCGATCTACACTTCCACCAAAAGAAATTCGATTCCCCCCACTAATCTCTTGCAGATCTTGTTACTCTTGGGTGTTTGAGCACCCTAGACGGTTGAGGTCACCGCGGAGCCATAGTCCATTGTGGTGAAGCTTCGTGGTGTCGTTGGGAGCCTCCAATTAAGTTGTGGAGATTGCCCCAACCTTGTTTGTAAAGGTTCGGTCGCCGCCTCCAAGGGTACCAATAGTGGAATCATGGCATCTCGCGTTGTGTGAGGGGGTGAGGAGAATACGGTGGCCCTAGTGGCTTCTTGGGGTGCATTGTGCCTCCACACCGCTCCAACAGAGACGTACTTCCCCTCAAAAGTAAGGAACTTCGGTAACACATCCTCGTCTCCATCGGTTCCGCTTTTGGTTATCTCTCACCTTTACTTGTGCAAGCCATATTGTGTTATATCCTTTGCTTGCTTGTGTGCTTATTGTTATTGCATCATATAGGTTACTCACCTAGTTGCATATCTAGACAACCTACTTTGTGGAAAGTTTAATTTGTTAAAGAAAAGCTAAAAATTGCTAGTTGCCTATTCACCCCCCCCCCTCTAGTAAACTATATCGATCCTTTCAATTGGTATCAAAGCCTCATCTCTTAATTAAGGGATTTACCATCCTAAGAGTATGGTTGACACTATAGACGGTGAGAAGGAGCACCCCGGTGTGAATCTTTCCTCGTCTATGGCCGATGGGGGATCCCCGGTCTCACATCAGGAGTTCAATGTGGCTTTGGACACATTGAAAACCTCCATGATGACCGAGGTTAAAGGCATGTTCAAAGAGTTTCTTTGGAAGTGGCCGCTCCCACTAACAAGGTGGCGGATGCCAACTCCGTTAAGGGGGAAGCTTCTAGTGATAGAGTTTCTTTATCTAGTGGTAGAAATGGAAATGGCATCTATACTCATGTTGAACCACCTCTCACTTATGGAGGACCGGTTCCCTCCACACATTTGAATCATGCGGGTTCTCCTCCCAAGATTGCGAAAAATGAGGATTTTGACTCTTGGGTTTATGGCTTCAAACGTCATTTAAACCATGTTAATACTAATCTTTGGAGAATCATTGAGGAAGGTTTCTATCTGCATGATCGGAACAACTTCACCCCTAGAGAAGTTGCGGAAAATCAATTCAATGAGAATGCTCTCTTCATCATCCAAGATGCAATTCCACCCGAAGATATTGCGCATCTCCGACCCTTCACCGTGGCCAAGGAAGCACGGCACCATGTTGTTTCCCTTTACAAGGGAAGTGCAAGCATCCAACGCTCCAACTATGAAGTGGTGCAAGATGAAGCCGATGATTTTGCAATGAATGAAGATGAAGAACCTCGTGTGCTTTACCGGATTAAACACTCTTGCGGTCTCTCTCCGAGATCATGGGAGCAAGGATAGGGATGATAATTGGATCAAGCGCAAATTCCTCAAGGCCATGATGCCTTACCACAAGTCCATGTCCTCCGTCATCCGTCAATGGCCGGACTTCCACACCTTGTCCTCAAATGTCGTGTTGGATGAGTTTGTGGCGATGAGGATCTTGTACAAGACGGCCGACAATGTGGTGTTGCATTCTCAAAGAGCAAAGAAGTCCAACCTTGCCTTTAAAGCCAAGGCTAGTGTGGATGAAGAGGATGAAGAGGATGAAGAGGAGAGAAACCCCGAAGACATGAAATATGATTATCATGAGCACATGGCTGTTGCTTCAAGGCAATTTTGGAGCAAGAAGAACTCAAGGCCAAATTTCAACAAGAACAACTCAAGTGGCTTCAAGGGCAAGCAACGTGTGAGAAGATGTTACAATTGTGGCAATGTGAGCCATTTTGTTGCGGAGTGCCCTTACGAGAAGCGGGAACACAATGGTGGCAAGCTCATCCGAAAAGACAAAGCCAAGTCCTTCCCCAACAAGAACAACTTCACTAAGAAGACTCCGACCAAAGGGTTGGTGACACAAGAATAATACAATGAGGATGATGATGATGATGATGATAGTATAGTTATGGCCATGACCTCCGTTGCCATTGCCACAACTCCACGGGTGTCTCTCTTCGATTCACCCAACGAGAACATCACCGCCAAGTGCCTCATGGCCAAAGCCACCAACAAGGTAACCCCCAACATCAAAACTACCATCATTACTAATCCCTCCTTGACGGATTGCATTGATTAAAGTGAGGGGTCTAATGAGGAAGTAAATGAATTTGAGTCTTTTATGAGTAAGTTCAAGGGCAAATCCAAGAAGCACTTTGTTGCTCTCTTGGAACAACTTGGTGAAGCCAATGACATGATCGAGGCTCATGAAGAAACCATCTCTAAGATGGAAGGTCATAGTCGTGACTATGCCGATGAGATATCGGACCTCTCTAATGCGCTTGAGGAAGAGCGTGTTCCTCATTTGGCTCTTGAGGAGTCACACAACGATGACCATGCTAAATTAAAGAAAGATCTTGATCATGCTCTTGTTGTTTCTCGTGTGCTAAATTCCGAGAAGGCTAAACTTGGGGTTGACCTTGCTAGACTCAGAGAGGAGTTTGATATACTTGACAAGGCTCACAAGGCCTTGAAGTGTGCTCATGCTAGCCTCAAGGTGTCTCATGATCAACTCCAAGTGAAGCTAACCAAGGAGAAAGCCACCTTTCCTCATATGGTCTTAATTGATAACGCAAATGCTACTAACCCGTGTTGTGAGCATGTGCATCTTGTGGAGGAGAATGCCAAGTTGAAGGAGCAACTTGAGAAAGGCCTTGTGTCTTGTATACAAGGTGAGAAGAATCTCAATGACATTTTGAGAAATCAAAAGGAAGTTGTGGCCAAGGAGGGAGTTGGGTTCGCACCCAAGTCCAAGAACAAGATGAAGAATGACAAGACCAAACGACCTCCTCCTCTCAAGCAAACTTCCAACAAAGGAGAAGAAGAACAATGTGAAGGGTGGCGACGTCAAAAAGGGCAATGCCACCCCTTCCAACAAAGTCGGCGACTTTAACCCTATGTGTTGTGTCGTGCTAGTGATGGGCATGTTTATGCTAAATTTGTTGGTTCTCCTTATGAGTACATTGAATGGTCTATTTGGGTTCCTAAGAAACTTGTTACTAACATCAAAGGACCCATTACAAAATGGGTACCTAAAACCAAGCATTGATCTCTTGTAGGTGTTTGCTTCCGGTGGGGGGATAATGGTTGCTCGATAGTGGAGCCACAAATCATATGACCGGAAGCAAGGACTTGGTGGTGGACGTGCAAAAGATTCCATCTATGCCCACCAATGTCGAGTGGGGTGATGCCTCGTCCTCCAAGGTATTGGGTCTTGGCAAGGTTGTCATTTCTCATGATCTCACGATCGATAAAGTCATGCTTGTAGAGTCCCTTGCATACAATTTACTCTCCGTTCGTCAACTTGCACCCATGGGTTTTTCCACATTCTTTGATATTGATACCATGGCCCTCTTGTGGAGCAAGACTCTTAAAGTAGCCTTTGTTGGGCATGTCGAGAATGGTCTTTATGTGATTAACTTTTCGGAGCGACCCACTACGATCGCGACATGCCTAATGGCTAAAGTTGATGTGGTATGGCTTTGGCATCACCGTTTAGCCCATGTCAATATGAGATCTTTGAAAAGTATTCTCAAGGGGACCATGTCCATGGACTAACCAATGTTTGCTTTGCCAAAGACTGTGCTTGCAGTGCTTGCATATCGAAGGAAAGTTACATGAGAAGGCTCACCCTCCCACGACTATCATCTACTCGAAGAGACCCTTGGAGCTCCTTCACATGGATCTCTTTGGGCCTCCATCCTTTGATAGACTTGGGGTAGAAAGTATTGCTTGGTGATAGTCGATGATTACTCAAGGTACACTTGGGTGTATTTCTTCAAGAGGAAGAGTGAAACTCAACAAACTGTCATCGACTTTGCAAATGAAGCTCAACATCAACACGATGCAAAGATCTTGACAATAAGAAGTGACAACGGCACCGAGTTCAAGAACTACACCTTGGATGAGTTTCTTAGTGATGAGGGGATCAAACATCAATATTCTGCACCATACACCCCTCAACAAAAATGGTGTTGCGGAGAGGAAGAACCGGACATTGATGGATGCAGCAAGGACCATGATGGAGGAGTTCAAGTATCCTTATAACTTTTGGGCCGAAGCTATCAACACCGCGTGTCATGCATCCAATCGGCTCTATCTCCGCAAAGGCTTGAACAAGACTCCATATGAAATACTGACCGGTAACAAGCCCAACCTCAAGTACTTCCGGGTGTTTGGTTGTAAGTGTTTCATTCTCAAGAAAGGTGTTCGTTTGTCTAAATTTGAGGCTAGAGATCATGAGGGCATATTTGTTGGTTATGCTACAAACTCTCATGCTTACCGTGTCCTCAACAAATCCACGGTACTCATTGAGGAGACGTGTAACATGGAGTTTGACGAGAATAATGGCTCCCAAGTGGAGCAAAGTGGTACTTGTGATGTAGGTGATGAAATTCCTCCCCAAGCCATAAGAAGAATGGGTGTTGGTCATATCCTACCCATTGAGGAACCCCTTGTGGCCTAAGAGAAGGACAATGCTCCACTCAAGTGGAGCCATCACCGACCCAAGACCCACACGCTTCTGAAGAACAAAGTGAAGGCCCTCAACCTCATGAACAAGATCAAGGGCAAGATCAACCTCAAGATGGTGGCGAGCCACCAAGTGATGCCCAAGGTTGAGTTCTCCCTTCCGAGCAAGTTCAAGATCAAGAGCAAGATCAAGCTCAAGACGACCTTCAAGATGGTCAAGTTTCCGCTCCTCTTTTCACTCTTGAGGAGGAATTAGAGAGTCGTCCTGCTAAGATTGCTTCCAGGCTCACAACCAAAGGTCATCTCATGGAGAATGTGGTTGGAATCCTAAGAAAGGGGGTAAGCACTCGTAGACAATTAGCAAACTATTGTGAACATCGCGCGTTTGTTTCTTGTGTCGTACCCCAAAAGGTCTATGAGACGCTCGAGGATCCGGATTGGCTCAATGCCATGCATGAAGAACTCAACAACTTCAAGCACAACCAAGTGTGGAGATTGGTTCCAAGGCCAACCAGGAATCATAATGTCATTGGGACCAAGTGTATTTTCAAGAACAAGCAAGATGCTCATGGGATTATTGTTCGCAACAAGGCTTGCTTGGTGGCACAAGGCTACTCCCAAGTGGAGGGTATCGACTACGGTGAAACCTTTGCTCTCGTTGCTCGCCTTGAATCTATTTGTTTATTGATTGCTTATGCTTCTCATCATAATTTCAAGTTGCAACAAATGGATGTGAAGAGTGCTTTTCTTAATGGTCCTATTAATGAGTTGATGTATGTCAAAAAAACGGGGTTCGAGGACCCCTATTTCCCTGATCATGTGTACCAACTCGACAAGGCACTCTATGGCCTTAAACAAGCCCCACGTGCGTGGTATGAACATCTTACCGAGTTGTTGCAAGATCGTGGGTTCAAAATTGGGAAAATCGACCCCACTCTTTTTACTAAGAAGGTCAAAGGGGAGTTGTTTGTATGACAACTATATGTTGATGACATTATCTTTGGTTCTCCTAACAAAGCTTTCAATGAGGAATTTGCCGCTCTCATGACCTCAAAGTTCAAGATGTCTATGATGGGAGAGTTGAAGTTCTTTCTCGGGTTCGAAATCAAGCAAAGAAGAGAAGGAACCTTCATCAACCAAGCCAAGTACACTCAAGACATGATCAAGAGATTCAAGCTAAGCGATGTCAAGCCAGCCTCAACCCCAATGCCCATCAAATGCCAACTTGACATAGATCCCAATGGTAAAGTAGTGGATCAAAACGTATATCGCTCCATGATTGGCTCCCTGCTTTACCTTTGTGCATCTAGACCGGATATCATCTTGAGTGTGGGACTTTGTGCACGTTTTCAAGCTGCACCTAAGGAAAGCCAGTTTGTGGCGGTCAAGCAAATCTTTTGATATTTGGCTTATACCCCAAACTTTGGCTTATGGTACCCAAGAGGAGCCAACTTTGATCTTTTGGGCTTTTCAGACTCAGATTGAGAGGGAGACAAAGTGGATAGGAAGTCCACCTCCGGAGGGTGCCAAATTCTTGGTTGCTCTTTGGTAAGTTGGTCTTCTAAGAAGCAAAGTTGTGTGTCTCTCTCGTCCACCAAGGTGGAGTATGTGGCTGCAGGTAGTTGTTGTGCTCAACTTCTATGGATGAGGCAAACTTTGAAGGATTACGGTGTCACTTGTGAGGAAGTGCCTCTTTGGTGTGACAATGAAAGTGCCATCAAGATCTCTCTCAACCTGGTGCAACACTTCAAGACGAAGCATATTGAGATTCGGTATCACTTCATTCGGGATCACATTAGGCAAGGGGAGATCAACACTCATTATAACCTTGCAGATATTTTCACGAGGCCCTTGGATGAACCAAGATTTCGCGAGTTAAGGCATGAGCTAAATATCATTGATTCGAGCAATGTAGCTTGAACCCTTGCATACCCCACCGTACTCAACTTGATATCTTCATTAGGTGTAGGCATGGACATAGGGGGAGTGTTGTTCTTTCAATGAACTCTCCCTCCCCCCATTATGCATAAATTGATCATCTCTTTCACATTAGCCATTTTTTATGGTACTTTTGCTTCAAAGACGAGTTTTGGTCATGGGCCCAAGTATAATTCTTCACGGTGCCATACCAATTGACTCATACATAGGTGGCTTCGACCACCGCCCTCTCTTCTTGAGAGTTTTGTCTTGTGTTTGTGGTCTTCGTTGTCTTTTGCCTTCGTTTGAGCCATGTTTGTGTTTGTGTTGCCTCGCGTGCTAGCACTTGGTGTGTCCGGTCGCGTGAAGGTTGCGTTGCAAAGGCTGTTTTCTTCTCTCGTTTGCGAAACATGCATTTTCTTGGATCTACGGTACTACCGTGGCTGGCCACAGTACTACCGCATGAGCCGCGCACCTTACTACTGCAACCAGCACGACAGTAATTTTTTACTGCCGCTGGTCAAGCATACCACCGCCTGGCGTGTGGTACTTCCGCCCGGGCAGTACTACCGCAATGAGGCGCGGTACTACCGTGCGGTCGTGAGCGTGTGGGGGTTAAGAGCGGGCCGGGGGAGTTCTAACTCCCCCATACCCATTCATCTCCTGTTCCCCACGACGTCTGTCTCTCTCCTGCCCAAGAACGGCACTGGAGAACCTCGCCGGATCTCCATCTCCGGCCGCTCTTCTCGGATTCTGACTGGTGGGATCATTCCCCACCTCCCCCTCCTGCCATGGACCAAGGGTTTTCCCCAAGTCCTTCTCTTTCTGTTCCGTTCTTGTGCTTCTAGGTCTTGGGGAGATGCATGTGGTGTTCATGTGATTTTTGGCTAAATCTGTGCCAGAGGGATTTGTAGGAGAGTGGTAGTGCAGTAAGCATGCTATTTGGATTGACACAAAAGTCTAGTTTGATCAACGATAGTACCGATCTAGTTTTGCGGTTGTTCCATGATCTAGATCCGTGGTTATTGTTGCGGTTGAATCCGTGCGGTACTACCGCTCCTCCTGGAGCAGTACTACCGCATCCACGCTCATGATCTGCTCCGCGCGGTACTACCGCTCCCTTGGAGCGGTACTACCCTCTGAGCGCGGAAGTAAAAAAATTACTTCCGCTCCAGGCGCGGTACTACCGTTCCACCCCAGCATGGTACTACTGCGGATGGAGCGGATGTAGTTTTTTACATCCGTGCGCGGTCCGGTACTATCGCTATCGTAGCAGCAATAGCAACAACAGCAGCAGAGCGTCGACGATCTGCAATCTAGAATGACGGACAGCGACGCTGAGTTGGTCAAGTCCGGCAACAACAGTTCCAAGGCGAACAAGAATGGCGACAAGGTGAAGAAGGGCGGCAAGTCAGCAACCAGTGGTGGCGGAACGGGCGGCGCCAACGTGCAGGCGCATCGCAACATCCCCATCCAGTACCCGATGCTCACCGACGCCAACTATGGCATGTGGGCAATCAAGATGAAGATTTTTCTCCGAACTCTTCAAGTGTGGGAGGCCATCACTAACGACGACGTCGACGAGGAGTGCGACAAAGGTGCCATGGCCGCCATAGCCCAGTCTGTGCCGGATTCCATGCTGATGACATTGGCGGGATTCGAGACAGCAAGAGAGGTGTGGAATGCACTCAAAGAGATGAGGATCGGAGAAGATCGCGTCACCAAGGCTCAGGCATAATTGCTAAAGCGCCAATTTCACAACTTGCAGATGGAGGAAACTAAATCGGTGAACGACTATGCCATGCGTCTGACTACATTGGTGGGAGAGATTCGCGCGCTTGGTGCAAAGCTCGAGGAGACCGAGATTGTGGAGAAGTTTTTCAGTTCGGTGACTGATAAATTCACGTACATCATCGGCACGCTCGAGCAGCTTTACGACATGGACGACATGACCATAACGGAGGCGATCGGACGCTTGCAGACATGGGAAGAGAATGCTCGTGGTTGTCGGAAAGGCAAAGGAGGAAGTGGTGACCAACTCATGTACTCGCGCGCAGATTGGGAGTCCCCAAGTAGCAAAGGAAGGCACAACGTTGGCGAAGGCTCAAACAACGCGAAGAGCAGCGGACAAACCAGAAAAGGCAAAGGAAAAGGCAAGCCACAAGGTCGTGGTAAGGCGGACCAATCTAAAGAGCGGAAGCCACGGAACTTGGATATGTCCGAGGTCAAGTGTTATAACTGCAACGAGATCGGTCACTTTGTGAAGGATTGTCCGGATCCTAACAAGCGGGAGATCAAGGCAAATTTGGTGAAGCAGGAAGACGAACGTCTAGGTCTTCTGATGGCCGAAGTTTGTGATCTCATCCAAACGGCGGTTGTGAAATCAAACCGGAAGGTGCTACTTCATGAGAAAATTAACACCAAAGTTATCCGGAAGCCAAAACGTGTCGTGGTATCTAGACACGGGTGTCAGTAACCACATGACGGGGTGCAAGGAGAAGTTCCTCGAGCTAGAATATGGTGTTCAAGGCTCGGTCAAGTTCGATGATGGTTCATATGTGGAGATTTGTGGACAAGGTTCTGTCCTCTTTGAGGGTCTCATAGGAGAACATCGCATACTCACCGGAGTGTACTACATCCCACGGCTTCACAACAACATCATCTCTGTCGGGAAACTTGACGAGAATGGATGCAGGGTGGATATTGAGAATGGAGTGATGACGATCTTCGGCAACCTCCGAAACGTGCTAGCGCGTGTGAATCGTACGCGGAACAGGCTCTATATCCTCAACCTTGATCAATCTCAACCGGAGTGTTGGCTCGCCAAGAGTAATGATGATTCATGGTTATGGCATGCTAAATTTAGACACATTAACTTCTACGCCTTGAAGAAGATGTCGAGGATGGAGATGGTATCTGGGATGCTGTTTCTCGACCATGTTGATCGAGTATGTGACGGGTGCTTGGTTGGAAAACAGCATCGCAGGCCGTTCCCTGCTCAGTCTACCTATCGTGCAAGTGATGCACTCGAGCTGCTCCATGGTGATCTATGTGGCCCTATCACCCCAGCAACTCACGGAGGAAAGAAGTACTTATTCCTTGTGGTAGATGACTACTCGAATACATGTGGGTCGTTCTCCTACAATCTAAAGATGAGGCGTTTGAAGCGTTCAAGAAGCTGAAGGCTACAACGGAGATGGAACACAAGTTGAAGGTTCACGCTCTACGGACAGATCGCGGCGGAGAGTTTACGTCAAACGAGTTCAACGACTACTGGGAGAAGATTGGCATAAGAAGGTTCCTCACGGCACCTTATACGTCACAACAAAGCGGTGTTGTTGAAAGGCGCAATCGAACTGTCATTGACATGGCGAGAAGTTTACTCAAGAGCAAGAACTTGCCGGGGACATTTTGGGGAGAAGCTGTCTCGAGAGTGGTCTATCTTCTCAATCGGGCTCCAACAAGGGTGGTGATCGGCAAGACTCCATATGAAGCAATTTACGGACGTAAGCCGAATGTGTCTCATCTACGGACGTTCGGGTGCGTGGCGCATGTGAAGACGGCGGAGCCGCATCTCTCAAAGCTTGTCGATCATAGCACCAAGATGGTGTTCATAGGATACGAGAGGAGTTCCGGCACCAAGGCATACCGCTTCTACGATCCATGAACCAAGCGTCTACGGATTTCATGCGACGTTGTGTTTAAAGAAAATCAAGCGTGGAATTGGAGCGCAGCAGCCGACGATGCTCCAAACGGTAACATATTCACAATTGAATTTCCAACTGATGATGATGCAGGGGAGGATGTCCAGGTGGTTGGCAAGACGCACAACCAAGGTGACCGCAATGGCAGTGATCACCATGGTGCCGACACCGACGATGATGTGCATGGGTCGCAAGGTGATAGCGACAACGACACGCATGACACGGGCGGAGATCTCGACAACGAGGCGCATAGTGACGATGAAAATCAAGATGATGGTCATGGTCATGACGACTACGCTGATGACGAGGATGCCAACGATCCGGCATCTACCATGCCTGAGACTCAACGGTCTTCCTCAAGTGCATCGACGCCGACACAATTTGTGTCGCCCCCTTCGCAAGCCACAACGGATTCTTCCGGGCCTCGTCGCTACAAGCCCCTCAAGAAAGTCTACAAGTACGCAAAGCCAGTTACACTCGAGTACTCCAATTTGTGTTTACTCGGAGTTGAGGAGCCGGCGAACTTCATAGAGGCAAGCAAAAGTTCAAGTTGGATGCACGCCATGGATGAGGAGATGAAGGCGATCGAGAGCAATGGCACGTGGACTTTGGTAACCCGACCTCCAAACCAAAAGGCCATAGGTTTGAAGTGGGTTTACAAGTTGAAGAAGGACACGAAGGGTGCCATTGTGAAGCACAAGGCAAGACTCTTTGCAAAGGGAGACGTACAACGTCAAGGAGTTGACTATGAGGAGGTGTTTGCACCGTTTGCTCGAATCGAGACGGTTAGAGTGCTCCTAGCTTTGGCAGCACAAGAGGATTGGAAGGTTCATCATATGGATGTGGAATCCGCTTTCCTCAACGGCGACCTCAAAGAAGAAGTGTACATGGAACAACCCCTCGGCTATGAGAAGAAAGGCGAAGAAGGGAAAGTCTACAAGCTCAAGAAGGCACTTTACGGGTTGAAGCAAGCGCCAAGAGCTTGGAACGCAAAGTTAGACCAAAGTTTGATCTCGCTCGGGTTCAAGAGATGTCCCCTCGAGCACGCGGTCTATACAAAGAACTCCAAAGGATCAAACCTACTAGTTGGAGTTTATGTCGACGATCTGATTATCACCGGAGATAGCACGCAAGAAATTGAACGTTTCAAGGCGCAGATGAAGAAGAAGTTTAGCATGAGTGATCTGGGATTACTCAACTATTACTTGGGCATCTACGTGAAGCAAAGCTCCGGAGAGATTTCCCTATGTCAATCGGCTTATGCGGTCAAGTTATTGGACAAGTGTGGCATGACAGATTGCTACGAGACACAAGCTCTAATGGACCAACGCCACAAGTTGAGCAAGCGTAGCTCAAATCCGCCGGTGGACACCACAATGTCTCGAAGTGTTGTGGACAGCCTAAGATATTTGGTGCATACCCGACCTGACTTGGCTTATTCAGTCGGGATCGTGAGTCGTTTCATGGAGAATCCGACAACTGAACACATGAGCGCGGTCAAGCAAATCTTGCGCTATGTGAAAGGCACTATTAATCTTGGCTGCACGTACAAAAAGGGAAAGGAAAGATTGATCCTTCATGGATACTCAGATAGTGACATGGCAGGTGATGTGGATGACCGGAAAAGCACAAAGGGCATGATATTCTATCTTAGCCCAAATTCTATCAGCTGGAATTCTCAGAAGCAAAAGGTGGTTGTGCTGTCTTCATGTGAGGCAGAATACATAGCAGCAAGCGCGGCGGCTTGTCAAGCTGTGTGGCCGAGAAGACTCCTAGCTGATCTTGCAAAGCAGGAGGTGCAGAAGGTGTCATTGAAGATCGACAACCAAGCTGCAATCTCATTGTGCAAAAATCTGGTTTATCACGAAAGGAGCAAGCACATAGATACCCAGTTCCACCATATCCGGGAGTGCATTGAGAAAGGGATGATCGAAGTTCAGCACGTGAACACGAAGGAGCAGCTTGCCGACATTCTCACGAAGTCCCTCGGTCGACAGAAGTTCATCGAGATGAGGAACAAAGTCGGAGTACATGAGATCCAGTCAAACAACAAGGTTAAGGAGGTGAATGTAGAAGTTAACCACGTTGCCTCAGTACACGTAGGATTAGGAAAAGAAGTAAGTACGAGTCCGGATAGCATTAGGATTCGTAGTCCTAGTCTGTTTCCGTAGTCCCTCGTGGACGTGTATAAAAAGCACCCTAGGGGTGTTCCTTGTAACCAAGAAAAGAGAAAAGCAATACTCCCTCTGTACACTAATATAAGAACGTTTAGATCACTATTGTAGTATTCTAAACGTTCTTATATTAGTTTATGGAGGGAGTACAAAGCAAAGGCTCGACACGGGCCTTTAGCCATCAAAATCGATCAGTTTTCCATTCGCAAGTTACGAGAGAATCCGCCTAGATCGATCGATCGATCGCGTCGTTACTAGCCCAAGCCACCCTCACGTACAGAAGTACGTGGCTATACACACACGTACACTGTTTATCAATCAACCTGCTAGGCAGCTTGCTTGGTTGTTTTGTACGTGAGTGTGCAGAGGTCCTGGTGATTTGATCCGTCGATCAAAAACCAACAAGCCTTCGTTGGAGCCCGGTTGAGAAGATAGACCACCATCGAGACAGCTTCTCCCCAGAAAGTCCCCGGCAAGTTCTTGCTCTTGACTAAACTTCTCGCCATGTCGCGGTTCGATTGCGCCTTTCAACAACCCCGTTCTGCTATGGCGTATAAGGTGTCGTGAGGAACCTTTTTATGCCAATCTTCTCGCAGTAGTCGTTGAACTCGTTTGACGTAAACTCTCCACCGCGATCTGTCCGTAAAGCGTGAACTTTCAGCTTGTGTTACATCTCCGTTGCAGCCTTCAGCTTCTTGAACGCTTCAAACACCTCATCTTTAGATCGTAGGAGAACGACCCACATGTATCTCGAGTAGTCATCTACCACAAGGAAGAAGTACTTCTTTCCTTCGTGAGTTGCTAGGGTGATAGGGCCACATAGATCACCATGGAGCAGCTCGAGTGCATCACTTGCACGATAGGTAGACTGAGCAGGGAACGGCCTGCGGTGCTATTTTCCAACCAAGCACCCGTCACATACTCGATCGACATGGTCGACAAACGGCATCCCAGATACCATCTCCATCTTCGACATCTTCTTCAAGGCGTAGAAGTTAATGTGTCCAAATCTAGCATGCCATAACCACGAATCATCATCACTCTTGGCGAGCCAACACTCCGGTTGAGATTGATCAAGGTTAAGGATATAGAGCTTGTTCCGCGTGCGATTCACACGCGCTAGCACGTTTCGGAGGTTGTCGAAGATCGTCATCACTCGGTTCTCAATATCCACCTTGCATCCATTCTCGTCAAGTTTCCCGACAAAGATGATGTTGTTGCGAAGCCGTGAGATGTAGTACACTCCGTTGAGTATGCGATGTTCTCATGTGAGACCCTCAAAGAGGACAGAACCTTGCCCGTAAATCTCCACATTTGGACCATCACCAAACTTGACCGAGCCTTGAACATCATATTCTAGCTCGAGGAACTTCTCCTTGCACCCTGTCATGTGGTTACTGGCACCCGTGTCTAGATACCACGACACGTTCTGGCTTCCGGATAACTTTGGTGCTACTTTTTCCTCATGAAGTAGCACCTTCCGGTTTGGTTTCACAACCGCTGTTTGGACGAGATCACAAACTTCGGCCATCAGAAGACCTGCACGTTCATCTTCCTGCTTCACCAAATTTGCCTTGATCTCCCGCTTGTTAGGCTCCACGAGATCACAAACTTCGGCCATCAGAAGACCTGGACGTTCGTCTTCCTGCTTCGCCAAATTTGCCTTGATCTCCCTCTTGTTAGGCTCCGGACAATCCTTTGCAAAGTGACCCATCTCGTTGCAGTTATAGCACTTGACCTCGGACATATCCAAGTTTCATGGCTTCCGCTCTTTAGATCGGTCCGCCTTACCACGACCTTGTGGCTTGCCTTTTCCTTTGCCTTCTTTGGTTTGTCCGTCGCGCTTCCCGTTGCTTGAGTCTTCGCCAACGTTGCGCCTTCCTTTGCTACTTGGGAACTTCCAATCTACACGTGAGTACATGAGTTGGTCATCACCTCCTCCTTTGCCTTTCCGACAACCACGAGCATTTTCTTCCCACGTCCGCAAGCATTCGATCGCCTCCGTTATGGTTATGTCGTCGATGTCGTAAAGCTGCTCGAGCGTGCCGATGATGTACGTGAATTTATCAGTCACCGAACTGAAAAACTTCTCCACAATCTCGGTTTCGTCGAGCTTTGCACCAAGCGCGCGGATCTCTCCCACCAATGTAGTCAGGCGCATGGCATAGCCATTCACCGATTCAGTTTCCTCCATCTGCAACTTGTGAAATTGGCGCTTCAGCACTTGTGCCCGAGCCTTGGTGACGCGATCTTCTCCCATCCTCATCTCTTTGAGTGCGTTCCACGCCTCTCTTGCTGTCTCGAACTCCGCCAATGTCATCAGCACGGAATCCGGCACAGACTGGGCTATGGCGGCCATGGCACCTTCGTCCCACTCTTTGTCGACGTCGACGTCCGTGATGGCCTCCCACACTCGTAGGGTTCAGAGAATAATCTTCATCTTGACCGCCCACACGCTGTAGTTGGCGTCGGTGAGCATCGGGTACTGGATGGGGATGTTGCGATGCACCTGTACGTTGGTGCCGCCCGTTCCGCCACCACTGGTTACTGACTTGCCGCCCTTCTTCACCTTGTCGCCGTTCTTGTTCGCCTTGGAACCGCCGTTGCCGGATTTGACCGACTCCTTGTCGTTGTCCGTCATCGTAGATCGTCGAGGCTCTAGATACCAATATAGTCAGACGCATGGCATAGTCATTCACCGATTCAGTTTCCTCCATCTGCAACTTGTGAAATTGGCGCTTCAGCACTTGTGCCCGAGCCTTGGTGATGTGATGGTTTCCAGCAGTTTTAGTTTAGTTTTTAAATTATGTTCTAAATTTGTACAAATATCAATGAAAACGCTTGAATTTCCTCCAACTTCATGTCATTTTGTACGAAGTTTGGCCGACTTTGGTTTTCAAAAACCGGCGCCTAGGGCCAACTTGGGGCGCCCGACCGCCCCCAAGGCGAAAAAAGCGCCGACGAGCCCTCGGGAGGTGCTATTTCAGCCCCTGGGGGCGCCGAACGGCTGGAGATGCCCTAAGAACTCAACCCTTTTTAGTTGGTACATAATATGTTCCTACATGATGACCATCTGTCTCAAAACATTAAAAAAATCATCTCTTTGTTAATGAAAAGCAATGAACCTTCCAATAAATGTAATTTAATTAATGAGGTTTCACTTGACCAACATGCTCAGTCCTAGCTTTGCTCCATAATTTGAAATATATTGCTCATTGGACTTATCTTGAAGAGCTAGCCATGATAAGTTCAAATATCAACATGAATTTAAATTTTCACACTATACCAAGTCTATAGAAGCCATAAAAGGATTGTTGTGCGTTGATGCACGATTCTGATTACTTTGTACATATATTTGAATTTTTTGTAAACATATTATGGCACAGAACTTTGTTGTGCTGGTGATCTATGTTGTTGTCAAGCAATAAAGGCGGTGAAAAACATGCATTTGTCATGAGAAATCCTGAACTGTTGAAATATTCATCAATTCATAACAGATGTCACCAAGACTACAAGTCTACAAGCATTTAAAATCATGGATCCATCCATGTTTTCCTACAAAAAGATGAGCTTTATTTTTCTTTTTCTGAAATTGAAAACAAAAGATGAGCATATTTCTTGCAAGTAACTTCATGCATGCGGTCTTGTGACAGTTGTCAGATGTGGATTTCATTTAGTTCTACTGCAATATCCTAATGGACTGTTGAACCAACTGCTAGATTTCCCTCTAAACGAGATGGTAAGTTGGTAACTCATCAAGAAACTACAGTAAATCCAAAATATTCCAGATTTCACCCAAAATGAGAGTTCGACAAACTACCGCCAGCTTCTATCCTAATATAGTGCAGCCCCTCCATCTATTAGTCCCAGGAAACCTGAAAAGTAGAAAAAACATATTAGAGATGTTTGACTCAACAAGCCAACATGGAAAAGAAGGATGAATAATGGAATAAACACCAAATAACATCTGGACAACATGTTTACTTATAACACCAAATTACATCATTATAAGTTGTCTGAAAGTAATAAACTTCAGTTTTAGACTTCTTAACAGTTGTTGGTAAAATTTTAAGAAAAAGAAAAGAGTGGTCACCATTAGGACAAGGAAGCACGATGCGTCTTGAGTACTACTGACAATGCCAATGGATGACTAATAATGGACGGAAATGTTAGTTAAGAGACTAAGATAGTTCCCAACCAGAGATACATAAGCTGGTAGACTGATGCCCATTCACGACTTCTAGGCGCTACTGACCAGATCATCTGTCACTTCCATGCCACCCTTCTTGCCTGAAAAAAGTTTTCTCTGTCAAGGTATACGAACTTGAATAACAGATACAATCTATGTTAACTCGGTACAATTTTGTACAGTATAAACTACGTGTTGCTTATAAGAAATGTGCCAGCGGACAAGACTAATACATAGAACAGGCTATCAAGAATCCAGCACAGCTCATTGCTCATATAGCTTGACACTGATCAGAGGAACAAAAATTCTTTTCAAGCCAAAAGTTGTATCATCAGTTGAATAAACAAGAGTAAATCAGCCATTAACTGAAAACGACATATAGAGATGTGGAAATAACATGTAGAACATGTGCATGTGTAAATTCAAAATTCACAGAAACCAAAGGGGATGATGTATGTGTGTTTAGACACCATCCTCAACTGCAACATATCACCGAAAGAGACCGCTGCTAGCTAATTAAGAGATGCATTACCTGTTTCTGACACAAGATTTGAACAACATATGAGTTTGATGAACAGAGTACTGGTGTGAATACACATGATTTCAGGCTTCAAAAAAATGCACCATTGTGATCAGCTTCTTGGATATGATTCGACCACTCGCTTGTATTAATGCCGCTGCTTAACACAGTAACTGCACGCATACATCTCCCAGCACAACCAAACATCAAGTCGGTCTGGCTAGATCGATAGCACCAATCCTATTCTCTGATTCCAATTCATGTTTGGATCTTACATTCTTACTGACAAATGTCAATTCACTTCTAAATTTTTATTTTTTTTGTCAATTCCTCACCACCATCTACAACACGCTCACAACATTGTTACCAATCACAAAATTCATCCATTTGTATGTTTCCACATTACTATAAAATTCTCCCCAAGCTAGCACCGAACATCTGAAACAATGCACCAACAAATGCAAAACTGAAACGTAATAAGATTGGTAGGTACCTTCGGCGGGGATCCGGCTTGATCCAAGCCAGGGTGGAAGCACACATGGTACAAGAGAAACGTACTCTCCTTGAAGCCGACAGCCCCCAATCAAATTCCCATTATGCATGTCCACGACGACGACGTCCTTGCCGACCTTGAGGTAAATGATGTTGGCGTCGACGGGGTCAAGGACGGCGATCTGCGGCGCCGCCTGTGCCGAGTAGCCTCCGTCCGCCAACACCTGCCTGAGCGCCACCTGGTGCTCCAGCTTCCAGCCGGTGCCCTCGTCGTCGTCGAGCGCATAGGAGCTGAGAAGAAATGGCCCGCCGGGAGTCACCTCGGCGTAGCGCAGCCTCCCCTCGCTCACGCCGATGCGCCGGCGATTGGTCACCTCCATAATGAGCAGCCCCCGTTCCTCGACCTTGCAGGGATCTGCTTCGTCCACACGTGCAGGCGCAGGCAGCACGCTGCCGCTCGGCAGCTCAACGAAGCGGATCTCTGGCTGGTCGGCGAAGGGGTCGACGGAGACGGCACCCAAGGTCAGGTCGACCCACCACAGCCGGCCGCCGAAGGCAACCGTCTCCTGGTTCATCTCTATCGGGCGCGGGAGCGATGGATTGCCATGGACCGGCCGTACCGCGTTCCACTTCCCTTCCTCAGAGAGAAACCGCACGATGGCGGCGCCATTGAGGACGAACTCGGCGACGGCGAACCCGAGCCCTCCGTCGGCCTGGGTGAGGAGACCCATGCTGTGGAGGGCGAAGATCCTCCTGGAGCCGCCGAAGTCGGGCAGGCGGAGCATCTGGCCGGTGAGGGGGTTGCAGACGAAGCGGTGGACTTCGGGGTTCTCGGCCAGGTCCCAGCGGGTGCAAGGGCCCTCCGCCCGGAGGTCGTGGTAGCTGAGCAGGAGGTGGCCGTCGCCGCTGGCGGCGCCGACGTTGCCGAAGAGGAGCTGGACGACGTTGCCGCCAAGGTATTGGAGGACGCCGTCGCTGCTGCCCGCGTTCGGGCGTTGCGTGGGATCGATGAGGTGCGCTGGGGCGAAGATGTGGGAAACGCCCGGAGGAGCCACGGGGCGGAAGCACGCGCCCGGGGCCGACGACGACCGGTCGACCTCCGACGTGTCGTGGATGATTGCCCATGGCGGGTGCGTGGCGGTGGAGAGGGAGCGGCGGAGGCGGCCGGCGAGGTCGGCGGTGGAGAGGGAGCGGAGGCGGCCGGAGAGGTCGGCCGTGGAGAGGGAGCGGGCTACGAGGTGGCGGAGTGACATGGCGTTGGGGTGGTGGTGTCTGTCCTCGCAGCAGAGCGTGGTGTGGTGTGGTCCGTTGGACCGAATGATGGGCTAGTCTCTTGTAGACTCCTGTAGACTCCTGGCAGCGCACAGCTGTAGACCACGGGTCTGCCTGAGCCACTGAGCCTGACAAAAGCAAAAGATTGCGTATTTGCGTGCGCATGGACTGCGACCGAATTTGAACCTTTTAAACCCTCCTTATCAATTTCAAATTTAAAGAAAAATGAGACCAACCCAAGGGCTAATCCTCGTTGGCATTTTTTTATAGGAGAAACTCTGCGAGCACCGCGCGTCCAAGCCGGGGCTCAAACTCGAGTGGACTGGCAGCTAGCCCAGCTGCCCAGCCAACGGATCGACGCCCCGTCCTCACCAATTTCAAATTTGAAAAAATAGACTGCAAGCCTCCCATTTGTTTAAGTGACATCAGTTGTTGGAAGCCTCCGGCGAGGACGAGACAACCAGTCTGGTCGCTTCAAGTGAGGATTCATCAGACTCGCAATTCAGCAAACCGCCCTCGCGCCCCGACCTCGAATTTTTCTAGTTCATGGAAGGGCCAAAGCCCCATCGGAGACCACTGAGTCGGAGCCCGAGTCGGGGGAGGAGTACACAAAAGAACCATGATGAAGACGACGGCGGTGATGAGGAGGAGGG
>NC_041389.1:52370753-52418874 GCF_002162155.2 Triticum dicoccoides
AAGGGCGAGGACGGAGGCGACGACAACCACTGGCAAGCGTCCTCTTTAAGACGATGGCGCAGGGGCATCCAAGAATTATAATGTGATCTTAATTCCAGGCCTTTTTGGTTTTCTGATTTTAGCTGAATCCTAATTGTTTCTATTAATGGAAATATATAAGTTGATGCTCTTGCGACTATCTTTCTAAGTATGTTGGTCAGACGACAGATGATGTTGTTCATCTAGACAAAGCAAGTCACATCATACACGATCCATGTGACGAAATCGTGAGCGATGATCCTTATCATACACAGTTTTAATTAAAGTGTGTGTCAAGTAGAGCACATAATTCTCACCACACAACCATATGTGATGTCATGAGTTATCACACACGAGTAATCTTTAGAAATCGTCTGCCCAACTTTCAAATCATCACATGAGTAATCTTTAGGAATTTCCGAATTTGTACATGGGTTAAGCTCATTACTTCTAACAATATGTTTGTTGGAGAAAAGAAAGAAGAGAAAGATGATGGGCGAATAGATTGCCTAGAGGTAAAAGCACTACAAGTCATAGAACTTGTCCGAGATGTGACGATTTGGTCCTACAACTTGCAAAATGCACCTACCCAGTCCTACAACCTGCAGCCAATGTGCGAGTTTGGTCCTGGACCAATCAGAGAGCTACAACTGGACTGCTCGGGCCCGAGCCAGTCAGCGCACACGTTTTTGCAAAATCCCCCTGCCTTTCCTTCTAATCAACCCGCAGTATAGGCTCGAGAGTCACGGGGGAGCAGCTAAATTAATTATGTCGGAGCAACTCATGTAGCTTATCCGTTCGTTCCCGCCTTCTCCAGTCTTCTTCCTGTTGGGGCATGCGTGGCCGTTGCTGATGTCAGCAACCATGGTTGCGTCACCGGAGCTCCTCGGTGGTCCAGTGCCGCCTCCCTCCGCTCACCTAGTCCGGCCACCGGCTGTCTTCCCTCCAGACTATGGTGAGCTGGCCCTGCTTTGCACCTCCTCCCCCCTGTTCCTCTTCTGCTATGCGCCAGACCAAGTACGGGCAAGTACGGCGGATCCATGTGATTTGGAGGTAGATTCATGGTTATGTATTGCTTTGATGTGGCAATGTGGCATTATTACCATGAAAGCTAGGGTTTTGAGCTATGTATTTAGTCTAGGGTTTCTGCAGCAAGGTATGGGTTTCGGGCATGAAGATAGTGTTGTTGCGTGCAAGCACCCTATGTGGAGAATCCTAGCCAGTTCTTCTGTGAATTTGGCATATGGTTTTGTGTAGATTCGCTGACAGTCCCTGTAGTGGTGGATTTCAGATCATGTTGTGTTCTATGGCTACAATATTGAACTGTCAGTTATGGTTTTGATGAAGAAGGTGGCCAGTGCCTATTAATTCATTTCTATAGTGCTTCTATCCGCAACTTATCTAAATTTGTTTTCCAATCAGTGTATATTTATGTTGTTGCTTAAAATTCAGTTAACCGAAAGTGTGTACTTATCTGAATTTTTAACTGAATTTGTGTGGTTAACTATTCAGTGTTATATTCAATTAACTGAATTTTTAACTGAATTTCTGCAGTTCGTGTTCAGTGTTAGAATTTCTTTGTTATATGCAGTTAACTAAATTTTGCATTGAAACTTCCCTTTTTGGATGCAGTGTGTGATTTAGCAATGGGATAGAGTGTTCACACTCCTTTCTTTAGACTGGAACTGGAACATGGTGGACTTTTCTGTGGACCAATCAGTGCCTTAGAGTACTATAACTCTTCTTTGGAGGTACTTGACTATGTTGATGCTTGCACATTTTCATTGCAGTCTTAGAAGAGCACCTAAAATGGTTGGGATATCCTATCAATGAGCACATAGTTTACTGGTGCTTACCTGAGAAAACAGTTTCAGATGGGTTGGTGAGAATTAGAGGTGATGACGATTTGCATCATTTAATCACAGCTAGTGCTTAACACAAAGTTCTTGGAATTATGGTTGACCATTCAGACTTCATCAATAATTTCAGAGAAGATTTAATATTGAAGATGCCATCAGCTGAAAGTCCTATCAAAATGGCCAACTCAATTGTTGGTACAAGCAGTGCACCATCTATTCACAACATCATTTATGTGAATGTTGAAGATCCAATTTCAGAGGTTGCAGCTGATGGAACAGAAGTAGAGGATATGCTGAGAGATGGTGCAAAGCCAGATTTGCTTAATGATGGTGTTGGCCAAAGTTTGCTGACAGATGGTGCGGAGCCAAACTTGCTTAATGGTGGTGCTCACCCAAACTTGCTGGTTGCTGGTGCAGAGCCAAATTTGCAGACTGAAGATGTTGTGCTGTCAGATTCAGAATTCAGTGATAGTGATTATGACATAGATGATGATCTTTATGAAGACAACATTGACTTTGATGTTGATGAAGAGGCTGAGCAAGAGGAGGTAGAGGTTGAGCCTGACTATGTACTTGAAGATGAAGATCCAGACCTCTCCACTAAAGAACTGAAGGAAATATGCCCTAGAGGCAATAATAAAGTTGTTATTTTATATTTCCTTATATCATGATAAATGTCTATTATTCATGCTAGAATTGTATTAACTGAAAACTTGATACATGTGTGGATACATAGACAAAACACCATGTCCCTAGTATGCCTGTACTTGACTAGCTCGTTAATCAAAGATGGTTAAGTTTCCTAGCCATAAACATGTGTTGTCATTTGATGAACGAGATCACATCATTAGGAGAATGATGTGATGGACAAGACTCATTCATTAGCTTAGCATTATGATCATTCAGTTTTATTGCTATTGCTTTCTTCATGTCAAATACATATTCCTCCGACTATGAGATTATGCAACTCCCGAATACCGGAGGAATGCCTTATGTGCTATCAAATGTCACAACGTAACTGGGTGATTATAAAGATGCTCTACAGGTATCTCCAAAGGTGTTTGTTGGGTTGGCATAGATCGATATTAGGATTTGTCTTTGAGAGTATCGGAGAGGTATATCTGGGCCCTCTCGGTAATGCACATCATAAGAAGCCTTGCAAGCAATGTGACTAATGAGTTAGTTGCAGGATGATGCATTACGAAACGACTAAAGAGACTTGCCGGTAACGAGATTGAACTAGGTATGAAGATACCGACGATCGAATCTCGGGAAAGTAACATACCGATAACAAAGGGAATAACGTATGTTGTCATAATGGTTCGACCGATAAAGATCTTCATAGAATATGTGGGAGCCAATATGAGCATCCAGGTTCTGCTATTGGTTATTGTACGGAGAGGTGTCTCGGTCATGTTTACATAGTTCTCGAACCCGCAGGGTCCGCATGCTTAACGTTCGATGACGATTTGTATTATATGAGTTATGTGTTTTGGTGACTGAAGGTTGTTAGGAGTCCCGAATGAAATCAGGGGCATGCCGAGGAGTCTCTAAATGGTCGAGAGGTAAAGATTGATATATTGGAAGGTAGTATTTGGACATCGAAAGTTTTCCAGAATGTATCGGGTACATATCGGAGTACCAGAGGGGTTACCAGAACCCCCCGGGGAAAGATATGGGCCATAGGAGGGAGTCACACCAGCCCACAAAGGGGTGGCTCCTCCCCCCTCACAAGGGAGGAGACCAAATTGGACTAGGGGAGGGGGCGGCGCCCCTCTTTCCTTCTCCCCCTCTCTCTCCTTCCCCCTTACCCCCTCAGGTAAAAGGAAGGGAGGCCGAATCCAACTAGGACCCCAAGTAGGACTCCTCCTACTTGGGGCGCGCCTAGGGCCGGCCAGCTCTCATTCCTTTATATACTGGAGGGGGGGCGCCCCTGTAATACACATCAATTGTTCGAAGACGTGTGCGGCGCCGGCCCTCCACAGTTGATGCCTCCGGTCATATTCTCGCGGTGCTTAGGCAAAGCCCTACACGGATCACATCACCATCACCGTCACCACGCCGTCGTGCTGACGGAACTCATTTACTTCCTTGACCCTCTGCTGGATCAAGAGCTCGAGGGACGTCATCACACTGAACACATGCAGAACTCGGAGGTGTCGTACATTCGGTACTTGATCAGTCGGAACGAGAAGACGTTCAACTACATCAATCGCGTTAAACAAATGCTTTCTCTTTCGATCTACGAGGGTACGTGGAGACACTCTCCCCTTCTCATTGCTATGCATCTCCTAGATAGATCTTGCGTGAGCATATGAATTTTTTTGAAATTGCATGCTACGTTTCCCAACAGTGGCATCCGAGCCAGGTCTATGCGTAGATGATATGCACGAGTAGAACACAATGAGTTGTGGGCAGTGATCGTCATACTACTTACCACCAATGTCTTATTTTGGTTCGGCGGTATTGTCGGATGAAGCGCCCCGGACCGACCTTAGATGACCACGTTCATGAGACCGGTTCCGCCGACAGACATGCAACTAGTTTTTCATAAAGGTGGCTGGCGGGTGTCTGTTTCTCCTACTTTAGTTGAATCGAATTTGACTGCGGCCGGTCCTTGTTGAAGGTTAAAACAGCAAACTTGATAAATCACCGTTGTGGTTTCTGTGTCGTAGGTGAGAAAGGTTCTTGCTAGAAGCCCGTAGCAGCCACGTAAAACTTGCAACAACGAAGTAGAGGACGTCTAACTTGTTTTTGCAAGGCATGTTGTGATGTGATATACATTGTTGTATGAGATGATAATGTTTTGTAAAAGTTATCAGCAACTGGTAGGAGCCTTATGGTTGTAGCTTTATTGTATGAAATGTGAACGCCATGTAATTTCTTTACTTTATCACTAAGCGGTAGCGATAGTTGTAGAAGCAATAGTTGGCGAGACGACCACGAAGCTACGATGGAGATCAAGGTGTCGATCCGGTGACGATGGAGATCATGACGTTGCTTTGGAGATGGAGAACAAAAGCACAAGATGATGATGGCCATATCATGTCACATATTTTGATTGCATGTGATGTTTATCTTTATGCATCTTATTTTGCTTAGTACAGCGGTAGAATTATAAGATGATCCCTTAACTAAATTTCAAGGTATAAGTGTTCTCCCCGAGAATGCACCGTTGCGAAAGTTCTTCATGCCGAGACACCACATGATGATCGGGTGTGATAGGCTCTACGTTCACATACAACGGGTGCAAGGAAGTTTTGCACATGCGGAATACTCGGGTTAAACTTGACAAGCCTAGCATGTACAAACATGGCCTCAGAACACTGGAGACCAAAAGGTCGAATGTGAATCATATAGTAGATATGATCAACATAGAGATGTTCACCATTGATGACTACTCCATCTCATGTGATGATCGGACATGGTTTAGTTGATTTGGATCACGTATCATTTAGATCACTTGAGGGATGTCTATCTAAGTGAGAGTTGTGAAGTAATATGATTAATTGAACTTTAATTTATCATGAACTTAGTCCTGATAGTATTTGCGAATTATGTTGTAGATCAATAACTCACATTGTAGCTCCCCTATGTTTTTTGATATGTTCCTAGAGAAAACTAAGTTGAAAGATGATAGTAGCAATGATGCGGAATGGGTCTGTTATCTGAGATATATCCTCATTGCTGCATAGAGGAATTATGTCCTTGATGCACTGCTAGGTGACATACCTATTGCAGGAGCTGATGCAGATGTTATGAATATTTGGCTAGCTCAATATGATGAGTACTTGATAGTTTAGTGCACCATGCTTTACGGCTTAGAACCGGGTCTTCAAAAACGTTTTGAAAGCTACAGAGCATATGAGATGTTCCAAGAGCTGAAATTGGTATTTTAGACTCATGCCCATGTCGAGAAGTATGAGACCTCTGACAAATACTTTGCCTAAAAGATGGAGGAGAATAGCTCAGCTAGTGAGCATGTGCTCAGAATGTCTGGGTACTACAATCGCCTAAATCAAGCGAGAGTTAATCTTCCAGATAAGATAGTGATTGACAGAGTTCTCTAGTCACTATCACCAAGCTACTAGAACTTCGTGATGAACTATAATGTACAAGGGATAACGGAAAAGATTCTCGAGCTCTTCGCGATGCTGAAATTGGCGAAGGTAGAAATCAAGAAAGAACATCAAGTGTTGATGGTTAACAAAACCACTAGTTTCAAGAAAAAGGGCAAAGGAAAAGAAAGGGAACTTCAAGAAGAATGACAAGAAAGTTGCCACTCCCATGAAGAATCCCAAAGCTAGACCTAAGCCTGAAACTGAGTGCTTCTACTGCAAAGGGAATGGTCACTAGAAGCGGAACTACCCCAAATACTTGGCAGATAAGAAGGATGGCAAAGTGAACATAGGTATATTTAATATACATGTTATTGATAGTAACCCCAGGGTATTTGATACCAGTTCAGTTGCTAAGAGTAGTAACTCGAAATAGGAGTCGCAAAATGAATAGAGACTAGTTAAGGGCGAGGTGACAATGTGTGTTGGAAATGATTCCAAGGTTGATATGATCACCATCGCGCACTCCCTCTACCTTCGGGATTAGTGTTGAACCTAGATAAATGTTAATTGGTGTTTGCGTTGAGCATGAATATGCTTAGATCATGTTTATTGCAATACGGTTATTCATTTAAGTTAGAGAATAATTGTTATTCTATTTACATGAATAAAACCTTCTATGGTCATACACCCAATGTTAATGGTTTATTGAATCTTGATCATAGTGATAGTGATACACATATTCATAATATTGATGCCAAAAGATGGAAAGTTGGTAATGATAGTGCAACATACTTGTGGCACTGCCGTTTAGGTCATATTGGTGTAAATCACATGAAGAAACTCCATGCTGATGGGCTTTTGGAACCACTTGATTATGAATCATTTGATACTTGTGAACCATGCCTCATGAGCAAGATGACTAAAACTCCGTTCTCCGGAAGAATGGAGTGAGCCAATGACTTATTGGAAATAATTCATACCGATGTATGCGGTCCAATGAGTGTTGAGGCACGCGGCGGGTATCGTTATTTTCTAACCTTCACAAATGATTCACAAGTCTGAAACATTTGAAAAGTTTTCAAAGAATTTCAGAGTGAAGTGGAGAATCATCATAACAAGAAAATAAAGTTTCTACGATCTGATTGCGAGGCGAATATTTGAGTTACGAGTTTGGCCTTCATTTAAAACAATGTGGAATAGTTTCACAACTCATGCCACCTGGAACACTACGGCGTAATGGTGTGCCCGAACGTCATAACCGCACTTTATTAGATATGGTGCGATCTATGATGTCTCTTACCGATTTACCACTATCGTTGGGGTTATGCATTAGAGACAATTGCATTCACATTAAACAGGGAACCGTCAAAATCCGTTGATACGACACCGTATGAACTGTGGTTTGGCAATAAACCTAAGCTGTCATTTCTTAAAGTTTGGGGTAGCGATGCTTATGTCAAAAGGCTTCAGCCTGATAAGATCGAACCCAAATCGGACAAGTGCGTCTTCAAAGGATACCCTAAGGAAACAATTGGGTACACCTTCTATCACAGATGCGAAGGCAAGATCTTTGTTGCCAAGAATGGAACCTTTCTAGAGAAGGAGTTTCTCTCAAAAGAAGTGAGTGGGAGGAAAGTAGAACTTGATGAGGTAATTGTACCTTCTCTCAATTTGGAAAGTAGCTCATCTGAGAAAACCGTTTCCGTGATGCCTACACCAACTAGAGAGGAAGCTAATGATAATGATCATGAAACTTCAGATCAAGTTACTACTGAACCTCGTAGGTCAACCAGAGCATGTTCCGCACCAGATTGGTACGGTAATCCTGTTCTGGAAGTCATGTTACTAGACCATGATGAACCTACGAACTATGAAGAAGCAATGATGAGCCCAGATTCTGATAAATCGCTTGAGGCCATAAAATCTGAGATAGGATCCATGTATGAGAACAAAGTGTGGACTTTGGTTGACTTGCTCGATGATCGGCGAGCAATAGAAAATAAACGGATCTTCAAGAGGAAGAAGGACGGTGATGGTAGTGTTACTATCTAAAAAACTCGAATTATCACAAAAGGTTTTCGACAAGTTCAAGGTGTTAACTATGATGAGATTTTCTCACTCGTATCAATGCTTAAGCCTGTCGGAATCATGTTAGCAATTGCCGCATTTTATGAAATCTGGCAAATGGATATCAAAACTGCATTCCTTAATGGATTTATTAAAAAAAGAGTTGTATATGATGCAACTAGAAGGTTGCTGGAATATACACTTTGATGAGTTGATCAAAGCATATAGTTTTATACAGACTTGTGGTGAAGCCTGTATTTACAAGAAAGTGAGTGGGAGCACTACAACCTTTTTGATAAGTATATGTGAATGACATACTGTTGATCAGAAATGATGTAGAATTTTTTGGAAAGCATAAAGAAGAGTTTGAAAGGAGTTTTTCAAAGAAAGACCTCGGTGAAGCTGCTTACATATTGAGCATCAAGATCTATAGAGATATATCAAGACGCTTGATAATATTTTTCAATGAGTACATAACTTGACAAGATTTAGAAGTAGTTCAAAATGGAACAGTCAAAGAAAGAGTTCTTGCTTGTGTTGCAAGGTGTAAAGTTGAGTAAGACTCAAAACCCGACCACAACAGAAAATAGAAAGAGAATGAAAGTCATTCCCTATGCCTCAGCCATAGGTTCTATAAAGTATGTTATGCTGTGTACCAGACCTATTGTGTACCTTATCATGAGTTTGGCATGGGGGTACGATAGTGATCCAGGAGTGGATCACTGGACATCGGTCAAAGTTATGCTTAGCTACCTAAGAGGATTAAGCAAATATTTCTCGGTTATGGAGGTGATAAAGAGTTCATGTAAAGAGTTACGTCGATGCAAGCTTTTACACCGATCCGGATGAGTCTGAGTCTTAATCTGGATACATATTGAAAGTGGGAGTAATTAGCTAGAGTAGCTCCATCCAGAGCATTGTATACATAGAAAATTTGCAAAATACATATGGCTCTGTATATGGCAGACCCATTGACTAAACTTCTCTCACAAGAAAAACATGATCACACTGTAGTACTCTTTGGGTATTAATCACATAGCGATGTGAACTAGATTATTGACTCTAGTAAACCCTTTGGTTGTTGGTCACATGGCGATGTGAACTATGGGTGTTAATCACATACAAATGTGAACTATTGGTGTTAAATCACATGGCGATGTGAACTAGATTATTGACTATAGTGCAAGTGGGAGACTAAAGGAAATATGCCCTAGAGGCAATAATAAAGTTGTTATTTTATATTTCCTTATATCATGATAAATGTCTATTATTCATGCTAGAATTTTATTATCCGGAAACTTGATACATGTGCGGATACATAGACAAAACATTGTGTCCCTAGTATGCCTCTACTTGACTAGCTCGTTAATCAAAGATGGTCAAGTTTCCTAGCCATAGACATGTTGAAAGGATCGATATAGTTGACCAGAGGGGGGGTGAATAGGAAACTAACAACTTTTAGCTTTTCTTAACCAAATTAAACTTTGCATCAAAGTAGGCTGTCTAGATATGCAACTAGGTGAGCAACCAATATGATGCAACAACAACAAGCACACAGGAAAGCAAGGATACAACACAATATAAGCTTGCCCAAGTAAAGGTGAGGATAACCAAGAGTGGAGTCGGTGGGGACGAGTATGTGTTACCGAAGTGTTGGGGAACATAGTAATAATTCAAAAAAATTGTATGTGTCACCATGATCAATCTAGGACATGCTAGCAACGAGAGAGAGGGATTGCATGTTCATACCCTTGAAGATTGCTAAGCGGAAGTGTTACAAGAACACGGTTGATGGAGTTGTACTCGCGGCAATTCAAATCGCGGAAGATCCGATCTAGCGCCGAACGGACGGTGCCTATGCATTCAACGCACGTACAGCCCGGGGACGTCTCCTCCTTCTTGATCCAGCAAGGGGAGAGGAGAAGTTGAGGGAGAGCTCCGGCAACACGATGGCATGGTGGTGGAGCTTGTGGTTCTCCTGTAGGGATTCGCAAAGCACTACAGAGGAGGATGAGGTGTTGGAGGAGGGAGGGGCTACGCCAGGGGAAGGGGTGCGGCTGCCCTCTCTCTCCCTCCCTATATATAGGGGGAAGGGGGAAGGAGGAGGCACCCTAGGGTTTCTCTAGGGGAGGGGCGGCGGCCATAGGGTAAACCCTAGATGGGTTTGGGTGCCCCCATCCCTAGGAGACTTGCCCCCAAGCCAGGAGGGGCGGCTACCCTAGGGGAAGCGCCCCCACCTCTCCAGGTTACGTGAGATGGGGTGGGAGAGGCGCACATCCCCTTAGTGGGCTTGTGTGCCCCTCCCCTTGGCCCATAAGCCCCCCCCCAACACTTGCCGGGGCCTCCGAAACTCCTTTCGGTCACACTGGTCATCACCTGGTACCCCTGGAATAATTCCGGACTCCAATACCCTTTGTCCAATATACCGATCTTCACCTCCGGACCATTCCGAAGTTCCTCACCGCGTCCGGGATATCATCCGGGACTCCGGACAACCTTCGGTAACCACATACTATTCCCATTACAAATCTAGCATCACTAAACCTTAAGTATGTAGACCCTACGGGTTTGGGAACCATGCATACATGACCGAGATACCTCTCCGGCCAATAACCAATAGCGGGATCTGGATACCCATATTGGCTACCATATGTTCGGCGATGATCTCATCGGATGAACCACGATGTCGGGGATTCAACCAACCCCGTATACAATTCCCTTTGTCCATCAGTATGGAACTTGCCCAAGATTCGATCGTCGGTATCCCTATACCTTGTTCAATCTCGTTACCGGCAAGTCTCTTTACTCATTCCATAACCCATGATCCCGTGGCTAACTCATTAGTCACACTGAGCTCATTATGATGATGCATTACCGAGTGGGCCTAGAGATACCTCTCCGTCATACGGAGTGACAAATCCCAGTCTCGATTCGTGCCAACCCAACAGACACTTTCGGAGATACCTGTGGTGCACCTTTATACCACCCAGTTATGTTGTGACATTTGATACACCCAAAGCATTCCTACGGTATCTGGGAGTTGCACAATCTCATGGTCTAAGGAAATGATACTTGACATTAGAAAAGCTCTAGCAAACGAACTACACGATCTTGTGCTATGCTTAGGATTGGGTCTTGTCCATCACATCATTCTCCTAATGATGTGATCTCATTATCAACGACATCCAATGTCCATGGCCAGGAAACCAGAACCATATATTGATCAACGAGCTAGTCAACTAGAGGCTCACTAGGGACATATTCTGGTCTATGTATTCACACATGTATTACGGTTTCCGGTTAATACAATTATAGCATGAACAACAAACAATTATCATGAACAAGGAAATGTAATAATAACCAATTTGTTATTGCCTCTAGGGCATACTTCCAACAGTCTCCCACTTGCACTAGAGTCAATAATCTAGTTCACATCACCATGTGATTGTAATGAATCCAACACCCATGGGGTTTGGTCATATCTTGCTTCTGAGAGAGGTTATTAGTCAACGGGTCTGAACCTTTCAGATCCATGTGTGCTTTACAAATCTCTCTGTCATCTTGTAGATGCAGCTACCACGCACCATTTGGAACTATTCCAAATAAGTGCTCTACTATAGGAATCTGGTTTACTACTCAGAGTCATCCGGATTAGTGTCAAAGTTTGCATCGATGTAACCCTTTACGACGAACTCTTTTACCACCTCCATAATCGAGAAAAATTCCTTAGTCCACCAGTTACTAAGGATAACTTTGACAACTATCCTGTGGTCCATTCCTGGATCACTCTTGTAACCCTTGACTGGCTCATGGCAAGGCACACTTCAGGTGTGGTACACATCACATCATACTGTAGAGCCTACATCTAAAGCATAGGGGACGACCTTCATCCTTTCTCTTTCTTCTACAGTGGTCAGGTCTTGAGTCTTACTCAATACTGACACCTTATAACACAACCAAGAACTGCTTCTTTGCCGATCTATTTTCAATTCCTTCAAAATCTTGTCACGGTATGTATTCATTTGAATTTACTATTAAGCGTTTTTGATCTATCCTTATAGATCTTGATGCTCAATGTTGAAGTAGCTTAATCCAGGTTTTCCATTAAAAAACACCTTTCAAACAACCCTATATGCTTTCCAGAAATTCTACATCATTTCCGATCAACAATATGTCAACAACATATACTCATCAGAAATTCTATAGTGCTCCCACTCACTTCTTTGGAGATACAAGTTTCTCATAAACATTGTATAAACCCAAAATCTTTGATCATCTCATCAAAGCATATATTCCAACTCCAAGATGCTTACTCCAGTCCTTAGAAGGATTGCTGAAGCTTTGATACTTGTTAGCATATTTTAGGATTGACAAAACCTTCTGGTTGTATCACATACCACCTTTCCTCAAGCAACTCTTCGAGGAAACAATGTTTTGACATCCCATCTGCAAGATTTCATAAATAATGCAATAACTGCTAATATAATTCCAACAGACTCTTAGTATCGTGATATGTCGCCAACGTATCTATAATTTTTGATTGTTCCATGCTATTATATTACCCCTTTTGGATGTTTATGGGCTTTATTTTACACATTTATATCATTTTTGGGACTAACCTACTAACCGGAGGCCCAGCCCGTATTGCTGTTTTTTTGCCTATTTCAGTATTTCGAAGAAAAGGAATATCAAACGGAGTCCAAACGGAATGAAACCTTCGGGAGCGTGATTTTTGGAATGAACGTGATCCACAGGACTTGGAGTGCAAGTCAAGAAGCAGCCAAGGCTCCCAAGAGATAGGAGGGTGCCCCCCCTATAGGGCGCGCCCCCCGTCTCGTGGGCCCCTCGGGCGTCCACCGACGTACTTCTTCCTCCTATATAAGCCTACGTACCCCGAAAACATACAGGGGCAGGACGAAACACAATTTCCACCACCGTAACCTTCTGTATCCGCCAGATCCCATCTTGGAGCCGTCGCAGGCGTTCTGTCGGAGGGGGAATCCACCACAAAGGGCTTCTACATCAACATCCTTGCCTCTCCGATGAGTTGTGAGTAGTTTACCACAGACCTACGGGTCCATAGTTATTAGCTAGATGGCTTCTTCTCTCTTTTTGGATCTCAATACAATGTTCTCCCCCTCTCTTGTGGAGATCTATTCGATGTAAACTCTTTTTGCGGTGTGTTTGTCAAGATTCGATGGATTGTGGGTTTATGATCAAGTTTATCTATGAATAATATTTGAATCTTCTCTGAATTCTTTTATGTATGATCGAGTTATCTTTGCAAGTCTCTTCGAATTATCAGTTTGGTTTGACCTACTAGATTGATCTTTCTGGCCATGGGAGAAGTGCTTAGCTTTGGGTTCAATCTTGCGGTGTCCTTACCTAGTGACAGAAAGGGTTGCAAGGCACGTATTGTATTGTTGCCATCGAGGATAAAAAGATGGGGTTTATATCATATTGCTTGAGTTTATCCCTCTACATCATGTCATCTTGCTTAATGCGTTACTCTATTCTTATGAACTTAATATTCTAGATGCATGCTGGATAGCGGTCGATGTGTGGAGTAATAGTAGTAGATGCAGGCAGGAGTCGGTCTACTTGTTGCGGACATGATGCCTATATACATGATCATGCCTAGATAACGTCATAACTATTCGTTTTTCTATCAATTGCTCGACAGTAATTTGTTCACCCACCGTAATACTTATGCTCTCAAGAGAAGCCTCTAGTGAAACCTATGGCCCCCGGGTCTATCTCTTATCATATTTGCTTCCAATCTACTTTTATTTGCATCTTTATTTTCCTCATCTATATTATAAAATACCAAAAATATATTTATCTTATCTTATTATCTCTATCAGATCTCACTTTCGCAAGTGGCCGTGAAGGGATTGATAACCCCTTTGTTGCGTTGGTTGCGAGTTCTTTGTTTGTTTGTGTAGGTTCGTGGGACTTGTTGAGAAGCCTCCTACTGGATTGATACCTTGGTTCTCAAAAACTGAGGGAAATACTTACGCTACTGTGCTCCATCACCCTCTCCTCTTCGAGGAAAACCAACGCAAGCTCAAGACGTAGCATATCGCAACGAGTGAGAAAGTCTCATCGTAGTCAACTCCTTGAACTTTTTGGAAAACATATTAGCGACCAGTCGAGCTTTCTTAATGGTGACACTTACCATCATTGTTCGTCTTCCTTTTAAAATCCATCTACACCCGACAGCCTTACGACCATTGGCGGTGTCAAAACCGGCGGATCTCGGGTAGGGGGTCCCGAACTGTGCGTCTAAGGCTAATGGTAATAGGAGGCTGGGGACACGATGTTTACCCAGGTTTGGGCCCTCTAGATGGAGGTAATACCCTACTTCCTGCTTGATTGATCTTGATGATATGAGTATTACAAGAGTTGATCTACCACGAGATCAGAGAGGCTAAACCCTAGAAGCTAGCCTATGTTAAGATTGTTGATGATGATCTTAAGTCCTACGTACTAAACCCTCCGGTTTATATAGACATCGGAGGGGGCTAGGGTTACACAGATTTGGTTTACAGAGGAGGAGATCTACATCCGGATCAACAAGCTTGCCTTCCACGCCAAGGAGAGTCCCATCCGGACACGGGATGAAGTCTTCTATCTTGTATCTTTATAGTCCAACAGTCCGGCCAAATTATATAGTCTGGCTGTCCGGATACCCCCTTATCCAGGACTCCCTCAGTAGCCCCTGAACCAGGCTTCAATGACGACGAGTCCGGCGCGTAGATTGTCTTCGGCATTGCGAGGCGGGTTCCATCTGCGAATACTCCAAAATTAATTCTGAACACAAGGACCGTGTCCGGATCTGCAAGATAACATTCCATATACCTCCGTAGAGAGAATAATAATAATCCACGAATCTAATCTGCTGACAATTCTTTGAAAAGTGACATCACACCACGGTCCGGTTTTTATTCGAACCATTTTCTACAACCTGTATCTGCACATATCGCGAGGCGGTTTCTTTGGCACGTCTTGTCAAAGCATAGATCGTGTCCCCTTATCATGGGATCTCCATAAATGCGGGTATGGGTAACCCAACCAGCGCCATTAATCGAGGCGCCTGAAAAAATAAGAGATTTTGAGAGGCAAGTGGGGAGGCGCACATTCACATCGCCTTTATAAAGGGGCAGAAATCTCCCATTTTCACCCACGCCTTCTTCTTCCTTCGCTCATCCGTTCTCGCACCCTCAAGCTCCAGCGCCCAAGTTCTCACCTTCTCCTTAAGACCGCAGCATGTCCGGAGCGGGAGGCAAGTGGATGGCCTCCTCTGTTACAAACGAGAACATTACCAAGCTTCGGGAAGCGGGATACCTGGCCGCTAACATCGCACACAGGCTTCCAACAGAGGGATAGATCACCCCTCCACCAAAGTCTCGGGAGAGAGTGGTATTTATCCCTCATTTCGTCCGTGGACTAGGGTTTCCACTCCACCCTTTCGTCCGCGGGCTCATGTACTACTACGGGCTAGATTTTCACGATCTGGCCCCGAATTTCGTCCTCAACATCTCGGCGTTCATCATCATGTGCGAGGCCTTCCTCCGATCAAGCCTCACTTTGGCCTGTCGCTGAAAACCTTCCGCGTGAAGCCGAAGATCGTGAGCGGCCAATAGGCGTAGTGCGGAGGTGCCTGATACGTCTCCAACGTATCTATAATTTTTGATTGTTCCATGCTATTATATTACCTGTTTTGGATGTTTATGGGCTTTATTCTACATATTTATATCATTTTTGGGACTAACCTACTAACCGGAGGCCCAGCCCATATTGTTGTTTTTTTGCCTATTTCAGTATTTCAAAGAAAAGGAATATCAAACGGAGTCCAAACGGAATGAAACCTTTGGGAGCGTTATTTTTGGAACAAATCTGATCCGGAGACCCTGGAGTGCAAGTCAAGAAAGCTCCAAGGGCCCCACGAGATAGGAGGGCATGCCCCCCCTGTAGGGTGCGCCCCCTGTCTCGTGGGCCCCTTGGGCGTCCATAGACGTACTTCTTAATCCTATATATACCTACGGACCCCAAAAACATCCAGGGGCACCATGAAACAAAATTTCCACCACCGTAGCCTTCTGTATCCGCGAGATCCCATCTTGGAGCCTTCGCCGGCACTCTGCCGGAGGGGGAATCGACCACGGAGGGCCTCTACATCAACATCCTTGCCCCTCCTATGAGATGTGAGTAGTTTACCACAGACCTACGGGTCCATAGTTATTAGCTAGATGGCTTCTTCTCTATTTATGGATCTCAATACAATGTTCTCCCCTCTCTTGCGGAGATCTATTCAATGTAATCTCTTTTTGCGGTGTGTTTGTCAAGATCCGATGAATTGTGAGTTTATGATCAGATTTATCTATGGTTATTAATTGAATCTTCTCTGAATCCTTTTATGTATGATTGAGTTATCTTTTCAAGTCTCTTCGAATTATCGGTTTGGTTTGGCCTAATAGATTGATCTTTCTTGCCATGGGAGAAGTGCTTAGCTTTGGGTTCAATCTTGCAGTGTTTTTACCCAGTGACAGAAAGGGTTGCAAGACACGTATTGTATTGTTGCCATCGAGGATAGCAAGATGGGGTTTATATCATATTGCATGAGTTTATCCCTCTACATCATATCATCTTGCTTAATGCGTTACTCCGTTCTTATGAACTTAATACTCTAGATGCATGCTGGATAGCGGTTGATGTGTGGAGTAATAGTAGTAGATGCAGGCAGGAGTTTGTCTACTTGTTTTGGATGTGATGACTATATACATGATCATGCCTAGATAACATCATAATTATTCGCTTTTCTATCAATTGCTTGACAGTAATTTGTCACCCACTGTAATACTTATGCTCTCGAGAGAAGCCTCTAGTGAAACCTATGGCCCCTGGGTCTATCTCTTATCTTATTTGCTTTCAATCTACTTTTATTTCCATCCTTACTTTTCTGCATCTATATTATAAAATACCAAAAATATACTTATCTTATCATACTATCTCTATCAGATCTCACTTTCGCAAGTGGCCGTGAAGGGATTGACAACCCCTTTATTGCGTTGGTTGCGAGTTCTCAGTTTGTTTGTGTCGGTGCGTGGGACTTTTGAGGAGCCTCCTACTGGATTGATACCTTGGTTCTCAAAACTGAGGGAAATACTTACGCTACACTTTGCTGCATCACCCTCTCCTCTTCGAGGAAAACCAATGCAAGCTCAAGACTTAGCAGTGCCATGGTGGGCAAAATGCCCAATGTTATATGGCTCGAGGGCTCCTTCGTGGAGTCCATAAAGGGGTGGCAATTAGGGTGGTTCTACATCACCGAGCGCGCGACGCCAACTAGGTGGCGGCCCCCAAATTTAGATCCGGAATCCCCACGCGGCTCACCTCTTGGGAGAAGAAGGGCCTGGCCTGGGGCGAACCCACAGAGCTGACCGGACTCGAGACCTGCCTCAGAAGTATGAGGGACAAGAAGATCAAGCTTGTCAACATGATCCAGGTCATGCGCATTCACCGGATTCTCCCGTGTCAAAGATGGGCGTTTGATATGTGGGAGTTCGACTCGGCCGAACACCAGATGTTGCTAGAACTCTTTGGCACCATGCACAAAGAAATCTAGAAGGTTCTATTCAAGACCGGCAAAGTCCCTCCTTCCCTTTCCGAGGACCGGGGGATCAGCACAACGCGCCTTGCCAGTCCGGTAAGTCCCTTGACTATTTACGAGACGTTCCCTTAGTACATTCGGGGGAGGATTTTTAAGTCACCTTGCTGACAGAACAAGAGTGGGTGGAGACGGTGGAGTGGATTGACTGTCCGGCTCCATTGCCTGAGGACCCAGTAAGCGCACTCCTGGCGGAGATGCTTGTTCCGGCGCCTTACAAGGTGCCGGAGAAAAAGGCCGAAAAGAAGGCCACGGGGACCCGACGCCTCACCAGAAGAGGACGAGGCACACTCCTCCCACAAAGGGGAGGAGAGGAAGAAGAAGAAGAAGACCGCCTCAATTGAGGGGGCCGAAGGGTCCAAGAAGGTGGCCACGGGGACCAGAAAAGGTCACCGGCGCAGGGCCGTGATAGAGTCATCATCCGAAGACGACGAGGAAGATTCTCCCCCCGAGGATGGGGGAGAATATGAAGAGATGCCTCCTCCCCGCACTAGCGAGGAGAAGAAAAGGAAGGCCGCCCCGTTGGGGGAGGCCGGGACGCCGAAGAAGGGCAAGGCGTCCCTTCCAGATCAATCCACTACCGCCGCTTTTAGCGACGAGGAGTGGCTGCCCAGGGGCAAACCCCGGGCGAGGTCGTAAGTATCCACATTCCATAATATTTTTCGTACGACTTTTGACCTCATGGTTTGTAATGACGTTGAACATGTATATGCAGTCCTGTCAGGTCCGATCTCGAGGAGTCCTCTTCGGAGGAGTCTCTGAATGAGTCAGAGATGAATTCGCTCCCGACGGCGACCTCTCCACGACCTGCGGATGGCACCGAGGTGTTGTCTCGAAGGATTCCCGAGTAGGGGGCGACGGTTCCGGAGATGCCCCAAGGCAAAATCTTGGGCGCCAGACACATGGGGGATGAGAACACCATGGATTATGCTGACATGAGCCACAGTAAATCTGGCTCTCGGCCGGTCACTACACCGGAGCCTACGAAGGTTCCGGATTCCAGTAAGCAGTCCCTCGCGAAGGAGGGCGAGCCGGCCGTGCCGATGACCTCCGCCCAGCCGGAGGCATCAGATAACTTGTTGGAAGTGCTTCGAGGCGCTTCCATCAAGGATGAACACCGTACACTTATGGGTACGGTGATTGAGAAGGTGCGGTCCGCCAAGATCGGATTGACCGAAGCCTGCACCAGCCTGCTAACAGGCTTTGAGGTAAAGAAAGTGTGAGGAAATATCACCCGATAGATAGTATCCCCTGATGCTCTGGTTGGTGTTCAGAAAGAAAAGACAAACAGAGGGTCAACTAAAAAACCGCAGGAAGCTAATAGTATTTGTCTGTATGAATCAAACAGGCACTACTGCTGACCGCCGCTGTGTGCATGGCCGAAGTTGTGGGACTCTAGCGCGAACTGGGGCAGGCCGAAGAAGAGCTCGGCCTCGTGAAGAAGCAGCTCGAGGCGAACAGAGGTGAGAAAAAAAACCCCGTCCATATGTCATAAAGAGGATAAAAAGTTGGTGATGCTAAGAAAAAGCATCATGGCTTTTGATAGGGACCGCGACCGAAGTGGCGGCCCTGAAGGAAGCACTGTCCGCGGCCGAAGCCAAGGCAGATACCAAGCGCGCCGAGCAAGAGAAGCAAGATGCTCTGGTGGGAGAGGTACAGCAGGAGCTCCAGGAGCTCGGCCAGAAGTTCGGCTCCCTAGAGCATGACTACAAGATGCAAGCGTCTGAGCTTGCAAAGACCCTCCAGAGCGCGTAATTGTGTACGCATGGTACGAATATCGCTTGAATGGGGCTGGGGTGGAGGCCGGATTGCTAATCGAGCTCCTGGCGTGCCTGACTGTCCTGTTGCGGGGTACTCCGGACTCGCTTGACGGTGTTCGGAGATGTCGTTGTCGGATTGGCTGTTTGTCGGAGGAGGCTGCTTTGTACTTCTGCCGCGAGGGCCGCAGTATGTTCTTCCATACGGAGGGAGCGGTCTGTATTTCCATTAACTGTTATGACCCTGCAAGGTCCTAGCATCTTGAGCTTGAGGTATATATAGTGCGGTACCGCATTGAAACGAGCGAACGCGATTTGTCCGAGTAGTGTGTGATAGTGACTACGGAAAGGGACGATATCGAAGATTAACTCCTCGCTTCGGAAGTTATCCGGAGATTCGAAGACCACTTCCAGTGTTATTGAGCCCGTGCATTGGGCCTCTACCCCTGGAATTACACTTTTGAAGGTGTTTTTGGTGGGTTTGATCTGTGACGAATCGATGCCCATTTTGCACACTGTATCCTGATAAAGCAGGTTCAGGCTGCTACCGCCGTCCATGAGGACTCGCGTGAGGTGGAATCCATCGATGATTGGGTCCAGGACCAATGCGGCTGAGCCGCCATGGCGGATGCTGGTGGGATGGTCCCTACGATCAAAGGTGATCGGGCATGATGACAATGGGTTGAATTTCGGGGCGACGGGCTCCATCGCATAGACGTCCCTGAGTGCGCGCTTTCGCTCCCGTTTGGGGATGTGAGTGGCATAGATCATGTTCACCGTTTTTACCTGGGGGGGGGGATTTCTTCTGCCCTCCAGTGTTCGGACACCGGGGTTCCTCGTCATCATCGCTATGCAGCCCCTTGTCCTTGTTCTCGGCATTTATCTTGCCGGCCTGTTTGAACACCCAACAATCTCTGTTAGTGTGATTGGCTGGTTTATCGGGGGTGCCATCAATCTGGCACGAGCGGTGGAGTATGCGGTCCAGACTGGACGATCCCGGATTGTTTCTTTTGAATGGCTTCTTCCGCTGACCAGATTTGGAGTTGCTGAATCCGTCATTGACTGTCGTATCCTCCGCATTGTCGCCATTATTTCGACGTTTGTGTCTGTTGCACCGTGGCTTTCCATTACTGTCATGGATGTCTGACGTACCAGGGTTTCCAGGCGTGGTGTTGCTACGAGCCAGCCAACTGTCCTCACCCGCGCAAAAGCGGGTCATTAGTGTCGTGAGGGCCGCCATGGTCTTCGGCTTTTCTTGGCCGAGGTGTCGGGCAAGCCACTCATCGCAGATATTATGATTAAAGGCCGCCAGGGCCTCAGCGTCCGGACAATCGACAATTTGGTTCTTTTTAGTGAGAAACCGAGTCCAAAATTTCCTGTCTGACTCTTAGGGCTGTTGGGTAATATGACTTAAGTCATCAGCATCCGGTGGTCGCACATAGGTGCCCTGGAAGTTATCGAGGAAGGCGTCCTCAAGATTTTCCCAACTGCCAATGGAGTTTGCTGACAAGCTATTCAGCCAGTGTCTAGCTGGCCCTTTTTAGTGGGAGATACTTGATGGCATGTAGGTCATCATCGCGGGCCATGTGAATGTGGAGAAGAAAATCCTCGATCCACACTGCGGGGTCTGTTGTGCCATCGTATGACTCAATGTTGACGGGTTTAAACCCTTATGGGAATTCATGTTCCATTACTTCATCAATGAAGCAGAGCGGGTGTGCGGCGCGTCTGTGCCGGGCTATGTCGCGGCGTATTCAGATTGGGTCTGGTCAGTAATGTCCGGCCTGGCCGGATTTATCAGTATTGTATCCGGCATGACGATTGGTGTTATGAGCTGTGGCGCGCCCCCGTGATCCGTAGATCGATCTTGGTTGTCTTGCGTTATTTTCCAATATGTCTCGCAGGTCCTGCGTATTCCCCTTGGCTGTGGTAAACCGGCATGGGGGTGTAGGCTGGTGTCTGGCCTGATAGCCTGTTTTATCCCGGCCACGAGGTGGCCGGTCAGCCTCATCTTGTGCTGGAAGTTCAGGCTCTTCGGCCTCTTCTTCTAGCGGTTTATGCTTTGGGTATCCCCTGCTCGGGGCTCGAGTCCGTATTCCTCGGCCGCCAGGACTTCAGTCCATCTGTCTGTGAGTAGGTCTTGGTCAGCTTGGAGCTGCTGCTGCTTCTTCTTCAGGCTTCTTGCAGTGGCTATAAGCCTGCACGTGAAGCGCTCCTGCTCTATGGGATCCTCTGGTACGCCGAATTCATCGTCACCGAGGCTCACCTCGTCTTCGGAGGGAGGCATATAGTTATCGTCCTCCAAGTATCCGTCCGTCGCATGTTCGTCTGGACTAGCCAGCCCGTGTTCCTATTCGGCTTGCTCGAAGGTGGGTTGATCAGGATCGTATTCCTCTTCGGCACCATTTGGCTTTTCTTCTCCAGTGCCAGTATTGTTGTGGCGAGACTTGGAGCGGCGCCGATGACGCCCATGTTTTCCTTTCTTCCCCGAGGGGGTTTCTCCTGTTGCCTCATCGCCCTTGGTTTGTTTGGGAGTATCCACCATGTATATATCATATGAGGAGGTGGAAGTCCAGCGCCCTGTGGGCGGTGGTTCCTGTTCTGCTCCCGCATCGTCGTCTATACCGTCGATGTCTTCGGAGTCGAAGTTAAGCACATCGGTCAAGTCATCGACCGTGGCTATTAAGTGGGTGGTGGGTGGGAAACGAATTTCTTCGTCGCCAGCTCTCGACTCGAGCCGGACATAGTTCGGCCAAGAGTCTCCTGACAGAGAGAGAGACCTTAAAGAATCTAGCACGTCTCCGAAGGGTGAGTGCTGAAAGATATCCGCGGCGGTGAACTCCATGACTGGAGCCCAGTTAGATTCAATGGGTATGGGCACGCACGGTCCGGAACACACGGTCGGAGGTGAGTCTGGGGGTCCGGAGACATAGATCCCTTTAGGAGAGGAGTCTGTTTTCGGCTCCAACGCCGAGGAGTGTGCGGCCTCCGGGGCGGGGTCCATCCGCCCGTCCTTGGAAGGCACGACCCGCCCTGGAACGAAGTCTGGAGCGGTAGCAGGTGCGATGTTCCGAATACTGTCCTACTGCCGATCTAGGTCATGCACGTCGTGATTGTTCGGCGCTCCTGACATGGGCCCGAATCCGTCAAAGATCAAGTCTCCGTGGATGTCGACGGTGTAGTTTAGGTTTCCAAACCTGACCTGATGGCCGGGGGCGTAGCTATCGATCTGCTCCAGATGGCCAAGAGAATTGGTCCGCAGTGCAAAGCCGCCGAACACGAAGATCTGTCTGGGGAGAAAAGTCTCACCCAGGATAGCGTGGTTGAAGGATGAAGGAGCCATCTAGCCTTGTAGCGACGACACAGAGGAACTCTCAATGAAAGCACCAATGTCGGTGTAAAAACCGGCGGATCTCGGGTAGGGGGCCCCGAACTGTGCATCTAAGCCTAATGGTAACAGGAGACTCGGGACACGATGTTTACCCAGGTTCGGGCCCTCTCGATGGATGTAATACCCTACTTCCTTCTTGATTGATCTTGATGATATGAGTATTACAAGAGTTGATCTACCACAAGATCAGAGAGGCTAAACCCTAGAAGCTAGCCTATGGTATGATTGTTGATGATGATCTTAAGTCCTAAGGACTAAACCCTCCGGTTTATATAGACACCGGAGGGGGCTAGGGTTACACAGAGTCAGTTTACAGAGGAGGAGATCTACATCCGGATCGCCAAGCTTGCCTTCCATGCTAAGGAGAGTCCCATCCGGACACGGGACGAAGTCTTCTATCTTGTATCTTCATAGTCCAACAGTCCGGCCAAAGTATATAGTCCGGCTGTCCAGATACCCCCTTATCCAGGACTCCCTCAACCATCAAGTAGTTCTTCCAAAGTCTACACTTTGTTTTCATACATGGATCCTCTCTCGGATTTTATGGCCTCGAGCCATTTGTCGGAATCCGGGCCCACCATCGCTTCTCCATAGCTCGTAGGTTCATTGTTGCCTAGCAACATGACCTCCAAGAAAGGATTATTGTACCACTCTGAAGCAGTACATGTCCTTGTCGACCTACAAGGTTTGGTAGTGACTTGATCCGAAGTTTCATGATCACTATCATCAGCTTCCACTTCAACTGGTGTAGGCGCCATAGGAACAACTTCATGTGCCCTGCTACACACTGGTTGAAGTGATGGTTCAATAATCTCATCAAGTCTCCACCACCCCCCACTCAGTTCTTTCAAGAGAAATGTTTCCTCGAGAAAGGACCCGTTTCTAAAAACAATCACTTTTGCTTCCAGATCTGAGATAGGAGGTATACCCAACTGTTTTGGGTGTCCTATGAAGATGCATTTATCCGCTTTGGGTTCGAGCTTATCAGGCTGAAACTTTTTCACATAAGCATCGCAGCCCCAAACTTTTAAGGAACAACAGCTTAGGTTTCTCTAAACCATAGTTCATACGGTGTCATCTCAATGGAATTATGTGGTGCCCTATTTAAAGTGAATGCGGTTGTCTCTAATGCCTAACCCATAAACGATAGTGGTAATTTGATAAGAGACATCATGTTATGCACCATATCCAATAGGGTGCAGCTATGATGTTCGGACACACCATCACACTATGGCGTTCCAGGCGGTATTAGTTGTGAAACAATTTCCACAATGTCTTAATTTTGTACCAAACTCGTAACTCAGATATACATCTCTATGATCATATCATAAACATTTTATCCTCTTGTCATGACGATCTTCAAATTCACTCTTAAATTACTTGAACCTTTCAATAATTCAGACTTGTGTTTCATCAAGTAAATATACTTAGCATCTACTCAAATCATCTGTGAAGTAAGAACATAATGATATCTACGGCGTGCCTCAGCACTCATTGGACTGCACACATCAAAATGTATTACTTCCAACAAGTTGCTTTCTTGTTCCATCTCACTGAAAACGAGGCCTTTGAGTCATCTTGCCGGTGTGGTATGATTTGCATGTCTCAAGTGATTCAAAATGAAGTGAGTCCAAACGATCCATCTGCATGGAGTTTCTTCATGCGCCCATACCAATAGACATGGTTCGCATGTCTCAAATTTTTCAAAAAACGAGTGAGTCCAAAGATCCGCCAACATGGAGCTTCTTCATGCATTTTATACCAATATGAATCGAATGACAGTGCCACAAGTAGGTGGTACTATATCATTACTATCTTATATCTTTTGGCATGAACATGTGTATCACTACGATCGAGATTCAATAAACCATTCATTTTAGGTGCAAGACCATTGAAGGTTGTCGGTGTACTAAAGTAGGGGCTCCCCTTTTTGTACCCCTTACTAAGTGCATGGGCAGTCAGAGCCACGCGCCACGACCACACTAAGCAGGGCAGAGGGAGGAGTCGAAGCCACAGGACAGTCAAAGCAACACCAAGACCAGGGGCGCGAGGGACAAGAAGGCGAGGTGGTTCTCCCCGGTAAGATCCTTGCTGGAGCACCTTCAAGGCTCCAGCAGGAGTCTTGCAGGGCAACTTACCCAATCCTACGCTAGTAGAATGCGCCACCCTTGGGCCCAAGGAGTCCAAACACCATCAACCTCATTAGAACCAGGTCCAGGGAGGCGTTCCTGTGGTGGCATGCAGATCTTTGTGAAGACAAAGAGTAGAAGACGACGTTCCTTAGCGAGATCCTTAACAGGGAGACCCACAAGACCTTTCGCAAGACCCTTGCCGGGGACGCCACACTGCCATGGAAAGACCCTAGCTGGGGCCCGGCAAGACTCTTGCCAAGCGCATCTACGGAGCTGCAGCCAGGCCCACACCTGCCAGGATCCCATCATCGTTCCCATGCAGCTGCCAGCGCACCAACTAGACAGGCGTCTGCATGTCAACAGGAGGCTTCTAGGCTAACTCAGCAACACCGACATGGCGGTATGCAAATCTTCATGAAGACCCTACCACCACGCCACCTGAGTTGCCTGCCAGCCTACATGGCACCGTGCACCGCTGGCCCGAACGCATGTTGGAGCGGGGTGGAGTGGCGACAGATGGGACGGGGGTTCGCATAAATGCACCTTGTCCCATAATGGCTAGCAATAGGCTTAACCACGGTACCCCGATGCCACCTCCTGTGTTCCATTGTGGTGATCCCCTTGACTATAAAAGGAGGCCTGAGGCATACTTGAGAGGAATTCAGACCCCTGAGCAAGTGATACATTGTAGCTAGCTCAAGAATAGCAAGAACACTCAAATAGAAATCTAAAGCAGGACTAGGGTATTACGCACGTCACGGCCCGAACCTGCGTAAATGACCCGTGTGCTTTGTCTGGCTACTGATCCCGCTCTCCTCTCAATCCCTCGCGCCCGTAACCGTAGTAGGGATCCCAGTTGATCCCATAGGTGTCGTGTCCACCGACAAAGGTATTATTCAAATAAACAGAGTAACCATTGTTCTCCTTAAATGAATAACCATATTGCGATAGACATAATACAATCATGTCTATGCTCAACGCAAACACCAAATAACAGTTATTTAGGTTTAACACCAATACCGATGGTAGAGGGAGCGTGCGATGTTTGATCACATCAACCTTGGAAACACTTGCAACACATATCGTCACCTTGCCTTTAGCTAGTCTTCGTTTATTCCGTAGCCTTTTATTTCGAGTTACTAACACTTAGCAACTGAACCGGTATCTAATACCCTGGTGCCACTAGGAGTACTAGTAAAGCACACACTAATATAATTTATATCCAATATACTTCTATCGACCTTGTTAGCCTTCTATCTACCAAGTATCTAGGGTAGTTCTACTTCAGTGACCATTCCCCTCATTACAGAAGCACTTAGCCTCGGGTTTGGGTTCAACCTTGGGTTTCTTCAGTAGAGTAGCAACTGGTTTGCCGTTTCATGAAGTATCCCTTCTTTCCCTTGCCCTTCTTGAAACTAGTGGTTTTACTAACCATCAACAATTGATGCTCCTACTTGATTTCTACTTTCACGGTGTCAAACATCGCGAATAGCTCAAGGATCATTATATCTATCCCTAATATGTTATAGTTCATCATGAAGCTCTAGTAGCTTGGTGGCACTGACTTTGGAGAACCATCACTATCTCATCTGGAAGATTAACTCCCTCTACATTCAAGCGATTGTTGAACTCAGACAATCTGAGCACATGCTCAACAATTGAGCTTTTCTCCCTTAGTTTGTAGGCTAAGAAACTTGTCGGAGGTCTCATACCTCTTGACGTGGGCACGAGCCTGAAATCCCAATTTCAGCTTTTGGAACATCTCATATGTTCCGTGATGTTTGAAAAATGTCTTTGGCGCCTCAATTCTAAACAGTTAAACATTACACACTGAAATATCACATAGTCATCAAAACATGTATGTCAGATGTTCACAACATCCACAGATGATGCTCGAGGTTCAGGACACCGAACGGTGCATTAAGGACATAAGCCTTCTGCGCAACAATGAGGACAATCCTCAGTTTACGGACCCAGTCCACATAATTGCTACTATCAACTTTCAACTATATTTTATCTAGGATCATATCTAAAACATTAGAACTAAAGCGCAAGGTACGACATAATTTGCAAAGACCTTTTAACTATGTTCATGATAATGAGTTCAACTAATCAAGTTATTTAATGAAGTCCCACTCAGATAGACATCCCTCTAGTCATCTAAGTGATACATGATCCGAATCGACTAGGCGGTGTCCGATCATCACGTGAGATGGACTAGTCATCAACGGTGAACATCTCCATGTTGATCGCATCTACTATACGACTCATGTTCGACCTTTCGGTCTCTCGTGTTTCGAGGCCATGTCTGTACATGCTAGGCTCGTCAAGTCAAAGTGTTTCGTGTGTGTAAATATGGCTGACACCCGCTGTATGCGAACGTTAGAATCTATCACACCCGATCATCACGTGGTGCTTCGAAACAATGAACCTTTGCAATGGTGCATAGTTAGGGGGAACACATCTCTTGAAATTTTAGTGAGGGATCATCTTATTTATGCTACCGTCGTTCTAAGCAAATAAGATGTAAACATGACAAACAGCACATGCAAATCATAAAGTGACATGATATGACCAATATCATCTTGCGCCTTTGATCTCCATCTTCGAGGCGTGGCATGATCACCTTTGTCACCGGCATGACACCATAATTCCATCATCATGATCTCCATCATCGTGTCTTCATGAAGTTGTCTCGCCAACTATTACTTCTACTACTATGGCTAACGGTTAGCAATAAAGTAAAGTAATTACAAGGCCCTTATATTGACACGCAGGTCATATAATAAATTAAGACAACTCCTATGGCTCCTGTCGGTTGTCATAGTCATCGACATGCAAGTCGTGCTTCCTATTACAAGAACATGATCAATCTCATACATCACATATACAATTCATCACATCCTTTTGGCCATATCACAACACATAACATACCTTGCAAAAACAAGTTAGGCGTTCTCTAATTGTTGTTGCATGTTTTACGTGGCTGCTATGGGTTTCAAGCAAGAATGTTTCTTACCTATGCAAAAACCACAACGGTGATATGACAATTGCTATTTACCCTTCATATGGACCCTTTTCATCGAATCCAATCCGACTAAAGTAGGAGATAAAGACACCCGCTAGCCACCTTATGCATCAAGTGCATGTCAGTTGGTGGAACCTGTGTCACATAAGCATGTGTGTAAGGTCGGTGCGGGCCGCTTCATCCCACAATGCCACCGAATCAAGATAAGACTAGTAACGGTAAGCAAATTGAACAAATCATCGCCCACAACTACTTTGTGTTCTACTCGTGCATAGAATCTACAATAGATCAATCTAGGAGATGCTAGCAACGAGAGATAGGGGTTTCATCTTCATACCCTTGAAGATCGCTAAGCGGAAGCATTACAAGAACGTGATTGATGGAGTCGTACACGCGGCGATTCAAATCGTGGAAGATCTGATCTAGTGCCGAATGGACGGCGCCTCCCCGTTCAACACACGTACAGCTCGGGGATGTCTCCTCCTTCTTGATCCAGCAAGGGGAGATGAGAAGTTGAGGGAGAGCTCCGGCAGCACGACGGAGTGGTGGTGGAGCTTGTGGTTCTCCTGCAGGGCTTCGCCAAGCACTACGGAGGAGGAGGAGGTGTTGGAGGAGGGAGGGGCTGCACCAGGGGAAGGGGTGTGGCTGCCCTCTCTCTTCCTCACTATATAGGGGAAAGGGGGAAGGAGGAGGCACCCTAGGGTTTCCCTAAGGGAGGGTTGCGGCCACAGGGTAAACCCTAGATGGGTTTGGGCGCCCCCACCCCTAGGAGACTTGCCCCCAAGCTGGGAGGGGCGGCTGCCCTAGGGAAGGCGCCCCCACCTCTCCAGGTTATGTGAGATGGGGTGGGAGGGGCGCACATCCACTTAGTGGGCTGGTGTACCCCCTCCCCTTGGCCCATAAGCCCCCCAACACTTGCCGGGGCCTCCGAAACTCCTTTCGGTCACACTGGTCATCACCTGGTACCCCCGGAACAATTCCGGACTCCAATACCCTTCGTCCAATATACCGATATTCACCTTTGGACCATTCCAAAGTTCTTCATCATGTTTGGGATCTCATCCAGGACTCCGAACAATCTTCGGTAACCACATACTATTCCCGTTACAACACTAGCGTCACTAAATCTTAAGTGTGTAGAGCCTACGGGTTTGGGAACCATGCAGACATGACCGAGATACCTCTCCGACCAATAACCAAATAGCAGGATTTGGATACCTATATTGGCTCCCACATGTTCGACGATGATATCATCGGATGAACCACAATGTCGAGGATTCAATCAATCCCGTATAAAATTCCCTTTGTCAATCAGTATGGTACTTGCCCGAGATTCAATCGTCGGTATCCCTATACCTAGTTAAATCTTGTTACCGGCAAGTCTCTTTACTCCTTCCGTAACACATGATCCCGTGGCTAACTCGTTAGTCACATTGAGCTCATTATGATGATGCATTACCGAGTGGGCCCAAAGATACCTCTCTGTCATACAGAGTGACAAATCCCAGACACTTTCAGAGATACCTGTAGTGCACCTTTATAGCCACCTATCGGTGGGAAAGGACACCTATGGGATCACAAGAATCCCTATTACTGTTGCGGGGCATGGGGTTGTGAGAAGAGCGGGATTAGTAATCAACACAAAGATTGTTTACCCCGGTTCGGGCCGCGAGGATGCGTAAACCCTAGTCCTACTTTGGTGGATGTATTGAGTGTTCTTGAGCTCTCGAACTAGCTACAGATGCTGCGTGGTTCCAAAGGGCCGAATCCTTTTCCAGTGCGCCATGGGCCTCCTTTTATAGGCGAAAAGGGATGCCACAATGGCACACAGGAGGTGGAAAGTTCTACAGTGCTGCGAGCTTATCGCCCGTATTATAGGACAAGGCTCATTTAATGCGCGGCTTAGGTGTCCCTTCACTTTATCGGGGACGGGGGTGAGGCCCGTCCCATCCGTCGCCGCTCCTCCTCGCTTCGACACGCGCCCTGGCCAGCGATGCATGCGGTGCCATGTAGGCAGGCAAGCAGCGGAGGTGGCGCGGTGGTGGAGGCTCCACGAAGAGCTGCATGCCACCATGCAGGTGTGTGCTGAGTCGGCCTAGAAGCTGCGTGTTGCCACGCAGGTGCCTGCCCAGCTGGTTGGGCTGGCAGCTGCATGTGAATGGCGGTGGAGACTTTGGTTGGTGCGGGTTTGGCAGTGGCCCCGCTGACGCCCTTGGCAAGGGTCTTGCCGGGTGGCCCGGCAAGGGTCTTGCCGTGGCGCGTTGTCATCCCCGGCAAGGACCTTGCCGGGGGCCTTGTGTGTTTCCTCGGCAAGAACCCTGTCAAGGATCGTTGCCTTCCAATCCTCATCCGATCTTGAATATTCTTTGTCTTCACAAAGATCTGCCTGCCACCATGGAGGTGCCTCCCGAGCCTTATCCCAACGTGGTTGTTGGCGTCGGAGACCGTGGGCTCGAGGGTGGCTCGCTCCATTGGTGTGGGTGAGCTGCCCCGGCAAGGATCTTTCCGGGGCTGCTGAGGCTACCCCGGCAAGGGTCCTTGCCAGGGAAACCTGCTTCGTCCATCTGATCTCTCTGGCCTTGGTCCTTGATGTTGTTTTGTTTGCTTCATGCCTTCGGCTTCTGTACGGCTTCCTTCCTTTGCCCTACTGTGCGTGGTCGTGGCGCGTGGCTCTAATTTCCCGTGCACAAGTAAAGGAGTCAAAAGTAGAGCCCCTACTTTTGTACACCGATAGGAGCCCCCGAGCCTGGGCCACACATAAGCACGACACGTTGTTGGGCCAGGCCCAGAACGGTGCGCAGGCAGGCGGGGAAATTTTTACCGCAGTAACTGCTCCTTCCGCTGCGCTTCCCCACGTCCCGCGTTGAACGCGTGACGTGGGGTCGCGCGTGCATGTGTGATCGAAGCATGCTGGCGTCATCTTGCGGTGGACAGTAAAGAGGTGTCTTGTGTGTCTCTTCGAGATCGCAGGGCCGCTGCTCATTTACTGCCGTTACTCGGGAACCGCCGCCCCACGCGTCCCATTGTGCCCGTCCTTCGCGCCTCGTTCACTGCATGCATGATGCAGAGTGAATGATAGGCGCGCGGGATACAGGAAGTCGCGCACGTGCGGGCTGATTCCCACACGCCTTCAATTGAGCGGGGAGGGCGGTCGACGGCCCCACCTGTGGTCACTTCAATGGGCCGGATTGGTCGAGAGGGGCGGCCGAGCCTCGCCCTCGCCCCTTTATAAAGAGGGGAGCGGGAGGAACGACGCCTCTCAATCCTCCGTCATCTGCTTCTCCCATTCTCGCTTTCTCCTTCCTTCTATCATGGCGAGGGGTGTTGGATTGTACGGTAGGGTGCATTGACTGCAAATTAAAATTTCCTATACGCAGAACATCCAGGAACATGCTATGGGAGATGGGTCACAGTTCGTTACCACTAGACGCGCAGTGCCGTGCAGCGGAAGTAGAGTTGAGGCAGCACATTCTCGGAGTCACCTCGCGTTCCCGGAGTCGTCTCCTCCTTGCCTGTCTCCCACGTAGCTGATCGGATCCCGCGAACAGGTTCGCTAGAGCAGCGCAAGTGCACTGCCTCTAACGGTATCCACGTGTGCAGGAGGAACGTTGTGCGGCGAACTGCTAGGTCCGATCACACAACCGGTGGCGAGTGGAGGTGGCTATTCTCAACACATGCAAACCCTAGTAACGGCGCCGAAGCGATCAACCGCATGAGTGTGCCACACCTCCACTTTATATAGGCGTGTGTCGCAGGCTCAACACTTGGGCCTCACATGGACCGTAAAGCCCACAAGTCTACTCGGTCATAATCCGGATACAGTTCGGATCACATCCGAACAGTGTCCTCGGATCCGACCTCGTAGGTTCCTTCCCTTAAGCGCGCGACCCCTGAGGTTCAAGTCGGCTTGGTCGCAGTTAGGATCACCTCGTAGCTTATCCTGGTTGGATCACATGAGGTCCCAGAGTATATCTCTCCTGATCGGAGGGGCAAATCCCATCTTGCTCGACCATGTCTCGCACTATGGGACTGGACAAACCCGAAACCTATCTTTGTAACTACCCAGTCACGGAGTAGCATTTGGTCGGCCCAAAGCAAGTCTGTCACCATTCCGAGTACATGCGTCAGCTCAGGTCTTAGGACATAGAACGTATGTTGTACTAGAGACTCACAGATGACATATCGCTGCGTCTCATAGTTGGGTCTGTCCGACTCGAACCTTATCTCGACTCAGATCCGACTACGTCAAATCCGACCAGACCTTTCCAAGTCCATATTATCTGGTTAGCATCCAATGCTCCATGGCTAGTGAGGCCAAGCCATCGACCGTGTCATATGCTAGTCTAGTCGGTTGCGCGTCCACACATCCCTTTCGACTAGGGACCTTTTAGGACAGTCATCATAGAATGCATAGTCCCACAAACAAGTCATGTACTTGCTGATACACATCATTGATAATGTCCAAGGACTATGTTTATTCATAAACACATAGGAAATATCATCATACATGATTGCCTCTAGGGCATATCTCCAACAAGGGGGCGTGGCGACGCTTCATCGGTGGCGGCGAGGGTCTCGGCTCGACAACGCATCGCTCCTCCCGAAGAGCTTGTAGCGGCGGATCTGCCTGTTGGGAGGGGGAGGGGGCGAGGTCGAGGCCGCCGTGGCGCTTGAGGGAGAGGAGGACGAGGCGGCAGATCGGCTTCGCCTCTGCCAGCGGCCCCTCCTCCGGTGGAGGGCCACGTCGGGGACAACCCTTGCGAGTTCTTCATCAGGCTGCGCCAGCCGCCGCACCATCGTCTTCGCCTTCCGACTCCGTTTGCACGGGAGATGGAGCTGGATCCACCGCAAGCGTTGCGGCTGCATATGAGGGGTTGCGGGAACAACGGCACATGGGCCGATGTCGAGTTCCCTGCCCCTCACGTCATGTATCTCCGTCGAGGGTGGAAGACCTTCGCCCGCGTCCACAGCTTGATGGAGGGGCTCACTCTCCATTTCAAATTAATGGAGAGGGGCCTCCTCTCCGTCAAGAACTTCGAGCACTTCGGGACTCGCGTAAGGTGCTACGTGGAAAGCTCCTCCGACGATGAAGATTCCTCCTCGAGCGAGAGTGACGGGGAGGACAACGACAGCGATGACGAGGGTAGCACGCGGCAGGATGACGGGTCCGACTAGGCGTCGGGCGTGTCGCTCCGGGGCGGCACCGGCGACTCTATCATCCGCGTCGCTGGCTCCTTGAACTTCTCGGGGTCGTCTCCTTGGGCGGCTGGCGTTGGGAGGCTGTGGAAGAGGAAGAGGGCGGGCGGCAAGGCCATCATGTCGGAGTACGCGAGCACCAATGTCTTTGTAGCGTATTGACGGTCCTGCCGCCTCGTCTTCAAGCTCTTCTCCCGTCATCATCATCACCAGCCTCTCTTTAGGGCGACCACCGGGATGTTCTCCTAGTGCCTTCTGCAGCCCGCACCTCGCCTAGGCGCCCCTTTTGCCCTTTTGCCTTCTTGTTTCATTTCCTGAGGAGAGGGACAAGAAAGGGATTACGGGCACCTTATCTCTTTTTAGTTTTGTAAGCCTTCGGGCCCTTTTTAAATTTTAGAACTTGTAATCCTCCTGCTCATGTTTTTCATTCCGTATGAACTGCACCTGTACGGGATGTTTTTAATGAAAAGGGGATGTTTGCCGGGTTTTTCATTCGCGGGTGAAACCCACAGCAAGGAGTGAATCCTTGTTACCATCTAAGATAAACGTTTTTCACCCGACAGCAGGCCTTGCCGTTCCCCCATTTTGCTCGACCTTTCTCACGCTCTTGGCAGAGGCAAGGATGAGGTGGGTTTAGGCTCCTCATTCTATTCCCTTGCTGCTGCGACTACGATCAACTTCGGACCCAGGAGATAATCCTTGGGTACGGAAAGAGGGGAGCACGGTAGCCTAGAGATAAAACGAGGTTTCACATATCCCAGTCCATAACTGTCGGTGTTCTAGGAATGGGGGTATCCAGACTTGCCTGCCTGCGGCCTGCGGCGTGGCTCAAGGGGTGGCCCAGTACGGCCCATCTTCATCAACACGAGCTCAAGACCCTCGCGAGGGGCCAAGCCTCGCGGGGCGGATGATAGGAAGCTTCCTCAGGCACGGCCTCATCAGGCTGGCTCGTGAGGAGGCGGAGAGATCAAGGCGGGGTACCTCATGAGGTGCCCGTGATGCAAGCCATGACGACCCAAGCCAGGCGGGCGCCGGCCTGCGCAGAGTCCTCGTTTCCTCTTTGGTGCAAAGGGAGCAAGCACAGGCAAGAGTATCAAGCAAAGGCAACCATTTCGGTGCAACAAGACCAAGACCAGCAGAATGGCAGGATGGAGGTCATCGTGGAGCCCAAGCCGGCGTCACCGCCAGAGTCTTTGGCAGGCGAGGGCCAACTTTAGTCAGGATAAGTGTACTAGATTTCCCCCTTCAAAATGGCCAATTGTTGGCGCCCTTCCCGCTCAATATTTGGGAAGAGGACCAGGGCCTCCGCCTATAAATAGGACTAGCCACCCCCAGGGTAGAGGCATCTGGAGATCGATTAGAGAGATCGTGCAGTAGAACCCTAGCCAGAACCACCAACACAAGAACACCCCTCGCGAGGCAGTTCTTCCGTGTGTTGTTCATCATCAGCCCCTGAGGCAATCCACCACACCACAAACTAGAGTAGGGTATTACACCACAATGGTGGCCCGAACTAGTATAAACCTCGTGTCCCTTGTGTTGTTCTTCGTGTAGCTTTAGATCCTTGCGAGGCGACAAGACGCAGGTAGGTAGGAGGTGCGATCTCCACGTGCACCCCAGAGTTTGAAACTAGAGGGTCTGCCGGAACCCGAAATCTGACATTTGGCGCACCAGGTAGGGGTGCACCAGAATCCGCCTTCCGCCGCCCTGTTTTTCGCCGCCCCTCGCATCCATGTCAGACGCTCGTCGAGCCCACACTGAGCGCCGGGCCGCCCTCGCCACTCGCGTCACCCAGACGGCCCCCATCGGCGGGTGCCGCCGTTGTTCCCCGTCGCCTGCCGTCAACGCTGCCACCGGCCCGGCGGAGAACGAGCAGCAGGCGTCGTCCCTGCATCCTTCGGTGTGGTGAGAAGGCCGCACCGCCACCCCGTCGCTGACTCCAGTCGGTTCCTCGTCCCATGCTCGTCGCGCTCCCGTGGACGTGCACGCCGCGCTACTCCTAGCGCGGGAACTCCTGCACTACCGTCCGGTTGACGACCTCTACGACGAGTGGCTCGCCCGCAACACCGAGCTCGTCAGCGCCGCTGGGGGCTCCCCTGCTCCATCCCTCTCGCTGCACCGCGCCCCACCTTGCACAGGCGAGGAAGCTCAGGGGGCGCCTCAGCCGCCTCTCCCCCAAGAAGGCGCCTTGGCCCCAAGGCACGTGGCCCTTGGACGGAACCCGCTCCGTCCGGCACCAGCGCAACAAGAGAAGAGTTGCCAAGAGATCTCTCGTCCCCAAGAAGCTGCCCGGGCGCTCCACGTGCCGGCCCGTCACGACCGCGCTCCTGCTCCAGCATGCCAAGACCCCGCGCTGCTCCTGGCGGCAGCGCACGAAGACTTCCAAGATCAAGCCCTCTGTCACCCGAGGCCTCCCGTGGCCACTACAGGCTGCCGCGCCTTCACCGCCAAGCTGCACGGCGTGGCCTGGCCAGGCAAGTTCAAGCCAGATTTTCCCCCACACTACGACGGCACGGCCGACCCTGCAGAGTTTCTCCAGCTCTATGAGCTGGGCATCGAAGCTGCCAATGGGGACGAGAAGGTCATGGCGAACTGGTTCCCTATGGCGCTCAAGGATGGTGCCCGCACCTGGCTCCTGAACCTGGCTCCTAGCACGATTTCCTCCTGGGACGAGATGCGCACCCGATTCATTGCCAATTTCCAAGGCACACGTGACCGTCCCCCGGCCATGAGCGACTTGTGCCGCATCAAGCAGCAGCCAGGAGAGACCCTGCAGAAGTTCATCCAGCATTTCAACAACGCTCACCTTAAGATCCCCAGGGTGTCTGAGGAGGCTATCATCTCAACCTTCTCCGATGGTGTGCATGACGTCAAGATGAAAGCACCTCCCTTGAGCTGTTCAACTTGGCAACCAAGTGCGCTAGGGCTGAGGAAGGACGCCTTTCCCTCCTCGAGCTGCCAGCTGCCGACTAGAAGAGAAGAAGCCCAAGGTCAAGGACGTGAAGCGCAAGGGGGCGGCCGTGCTCGCAGCGGAACCGGACACCAAGCGGGGAATGGATCAGCCTGAGTCGTCCAAGGGTAGCCGGTACTGCGTGTACCACGACCTCCACACCCACAACACCAACGAATGCCAAGAGCTCCGGGCCGTGCGGGACGTGCGCGCCGGCCGATGCCCCGAGTGTAACGACCGGGGCTATGGCCGAGGAGGAGGAAGAGGTGGAGGACGATGGGAAGATCGTGGCCCTCGCCAAGGGTGGCGCGACCGACCTCGCGAGGACCGCTGGCAGCACCAGCCTCGCGAGGGAGGCTGGAGGGATCAGCCTCGCGAGGATCGTCCGCAAGGCAACGCGGGCCTCCCTCCTCTGCCACCACAGTCAAGGAGGAACAAAGACCATCATCGGGACGAGGGGGCTGGGGGCTTCCAGGAGCCGCGCGCAATCGCTTGCATCTTGGGCGAAGCTCAAGCCCCAGCCTCTCAGCACAGCTTCAAGTAGTTTGCTCGCGAAGTGAATGCAGTCCTCCCCAAGCTCGAAGCCACGTGCCCCCTCAGGTGGTCGGCATGCACCATCACTTTCAGCTCAGCAGATCAGCTCAAGTGCGCAGCCACAGCCGGAGTCCTCCCGATGCTTTGCTCCCCGATCACCAGCAATGTGCAAGTCACCAGGACCCTCATTGATGGCGGGGCAGGGCTCAATGTCCTATCCGTCGAGACATTCAACAATCTCCAAGTGCCATACAACCAGCTTCAGCCAACCAAGCCTTTCTCAGGAGTCACTGATGGTTCCACCGTCCCGATAAGGCAGGTCTGCCTTCCTGTCACCTTCGGGAAGCCCGACAACTACCGCACTGAGCTCATTGACTTCGACGTCGCGCACATCCGCCTGCCATACAATGCCATCCTCGGGTACCCAGCTCTGGCCAAGTTCGTGGCTGTGACTCATCATGGTTACAATGTCCTAAAGATGCCAGGAAGCGGGGGAGTCATCACAGTTCCTTGTGAAGAGAGAGACGCAGTGTGTTCTCTGGAGCGTGCCTTTCAAGCCGCATCAATTAAAGATCCAGATCACAGGAGCGGAAGGCTTCCCGAGGCAGTCCCTAAGAAGAATAAGGCGTCGCCTGGTCAGAACCCTCGGGAGGCAAGCCCCTTAGAGTCCGTGCCCATTCCAAGGGCGCCTCCTTCTGTCGCATAGGAAGGCGCGGCCGGCGCCCTCCTCGAGCAAGGCTCGGGGGCTCTCTCCTGGAGGGCTGTCGACTTTGCTAAGATCACGAGGGAGGCGCTCGGGCACCACTTGGAGGCGTGTTTCAAAGCACATTTCCCTCAGGCAGGAGCGAGGCAAGGAAGGCCAAACCCTCAAGAGTTCGTCAGTGAAATCATTCAGGAGCTGCTGGAATCAAGAGTCATAAGTGGCAGCCGCCGCTTACCTGCCATAGCTCCCCATCCGGACGAGGATGTTGGGCTGCGCGTCTACATCGACATACCAGGGCTCAACCGAGCCGCCTCTCAGGAGCGCCTCTGGCCCTCACACGTGGGATGCTACGAAGGTCCACCCCACAACTATGTTTGCATGCCTTACGGCTTGCCGAACGCGGCTTCTGTGCGCCAGCGCCTCATGAGGAGCATCCTGGAGGCCCAGGCGGCCAGGCGTTCCGCAGTCCTGGCAGACATGGAGATGGTCCGCGAGGAGCCACCAGCGCCTCCGGAGCCTCCCGAGGCTCCTGGGCCTGGGGGCTCGTGATGATTGGCTTCCGCAGCACACGACATCGCTACTTCAGCATTCCTTCGTCTTCAACACCATCAAGTGACATCTTTCAAGTCTCATTTCTTCAGCTGGGAGCGCCCTCAGGGCTGCATCATTCCCAGGCCGCGTGGGTCCGTCCCTGCGGCATGTATCCCTTTTCGTTCATGTTTTTAGCTTGCTTTGTTGGGGTCGCCCCTCGGGCTGCTTTATCCCCAAGTTGCTCGGGCCCGACCCAGCGATATTCGCCTTTCTCTGTGCCTATCTACATGGATTTGCTCCCTCATGGTTAACCAAATCGCCCGCTTGATTGACACCAACTTATGGAGTTGCTCCCTAACGGCACGACGCCTGCGCATGGGTCCGTCCCTGCAACGTCGATAAACGTGAGTGGCTGAGCTCTGGCCGCGGCAGCGCCGCAAGGCGCCACCTCACCAGGCCCTCAGTGCCCTCATCACCCTTCCAGAGCAACCAGTAGCTGGCTGGAAATTGTAACGGCAACGCTCCTTTTCCTTGTGGTGAGCTCGCAGGATATCTTTAAGGGGCAACGTCGGGGGAGGCCTTCGCGGCGTCTCCTTCCCTCTCGACCGCGCGAACCACTTGCACGTTAAAGGGGGGGTACCTAAGCATCGCGACTCATGGACTCTTACTGGCTCTCCAGCCCTCACCTCCTGGCCTTGTCCATGGCATCGCGACCTAGCATACTAGCGACGGCTGAGCTCGCTCGACGGCGGGGACCTGAGGATGTAGATCATGAAGGGGAGTAAGGGATAGGGAGAAGAGGCTCGCGAGGACCCCGCACGGTAACTCCTCAGCTGCCGACGCGTGGACCTGGCGCCGCGCCAAGAAGAGGCTTCAGGCTCTCGAGATAAGTCATCCTCCGGAGCTACTAACCATCGCAACACCGACCTTGCACCTAATGCAACTCTGTGTTGGCAATGTTGCGCTCCTTTCTCACTGAACGATGGCTGCTTGAGCGCTAAAGTGGACCTCCTGAGCATCGCGACTCAGGGGCTCTTACTGGACCTCGGGCCTCTCACCTCCTGGCCTTGACCATGGCATCGTGACCTGGCATACCAGCGATGTCTGAAGCTTGCCTTGGGACCGGGACCTGTCGGCGCAGAGCATCGAGCCCTCGCGAGGTTTGAAAGGAGGAACTAAGCTAAGGCGGGACGAGCATCTCACTCTGCTTCACGATAAGGATCATATTAACAAAAGGAACTACAGGCACCTTACAAGCCCCCACAGGGTGTGTTCTTGGCTCCTCGCAGGGACAAAAGACGCGTATCCTAAGGAGTCCTAACTACAGGGACCATGACGGCAGACGCCATCATCAACAGTGGGCCTCGCAAGGCCAACGCCAACCTCATCCGGATCAGTCGCGTCGACCACCGGGCGCGCCGGCCCTGCTTCGGGCACGGCGCGAGCTCGGGGGCTCGTAGCTGTCGTCGCTTGTCGCCAGGGTCAGGAAGAGTCCGGAAGAGTCGCTGGACCCTCCGGTGCACCCTCTACCATCGGAGGAGCTACTGGAAGGGCGAGCGACAGGCCTGGTCCTCGCCGCTCCAGAGCTTCGGCCGCTGCCTCTGGGGCAGCACTCTAGCCGACAGCCATCTTCGTCAAAGACCTTGAAGAGCATTAAGGAGGCGCCATCATAATCCAGGTGGATCACGAGGGCCCCCTCCGATCGGCAGACACTGGCGATCTCGCCCCAGCCTCGGGTCATGAAGACCTTACCTGGAGCGACGACCTCGACATCCGCTTCGGTCGCAGGAGTCCGGCAGTCGGCGTGCTGCAGACAGAGCCTGAAAGGCCCCCTTGGCGAAATCTCGAAGGCGAAGGAAGGAGGAAGGCGAATCCAAGATCGAGGAGGCATGGCGGCGTGAAGCACGAGCTCACAGGAGGAGACCTCGACGTGAACCCCGGGAGGAATGACGCGCACCGCCGTGATCCGCCAACGGCGATGGTGCCTCTGGCGGTGCAGCTCAGCGCCTGTTCCTTCGGGACCCTCGATCCGGGCATACAAGGGCAATGGGAATCCAGGAGGTGGCCGCTCGAACCATGGCCTCGACACCTCCTGCCGGCCACCCCCCTCTCCGCGGCGAGGGACGAGCCATTTCTTCGGCGGAAGCGGGGAAGGACCCTCTCGGGGGTTTTTCCCCTTCTCCTCGGCAGAAAACCGTCGGATCGGTGCCATTGGCATATGGAGGAGCAAGGGCGGAGAAGAAGGCGGAGAACAGAAGAAGAGGGTGGACTGGAGAGGCTCTCGCCGTTCCGTACATATAGTCGGAGGAGGCCAACCGTCGGCCTCCACGATCACAGGTAATCACGACCCGTTTTTGCATGCAGGGACTTGTCAATTCGTGTAGTTGCCGGGGCATCATGGGGAAGTGGGGACGCCCACATCCAATCAACCGCCATGTGGCACCCAAGGCCGCAGGCTGTTGGGGCCCGCGACACTTCGCACTTGCCCCTTTGCTTCTCGGCTAAGCCAAGTCCAGGCGCGCCTTGGGCCCCGGGGCTACTCTCGGCGTTCTGGGAACGGGGGTACCCAGACTTGCCTGCCTGCGGCGTACGGCGTGGCTCAGGGGGTGGCCCAGTATGGTCCATCTTCATCAACACGAGCTCAAGAACCTCGCGAGGGGCCAAGCCTCGCGGGGTGGACGACAGGAAGCTTCCTCAGGCACGGCCTCATCAGGCTGGCTCGCGAGGAGGCGGATAGATCAAGGCGGGGTACCTCACGAGGTGCCCGTGACGCAAGCCATGACGACCCAAGCCAGGCAGGCGCCAGGCGGGTGCCGGCCTGAGCAGAGTCCTTGTTTCCTCTTTGGTGCAAAGGGAGCAAGCGCAGGTAAGAGTATCAAGCAAAGGCAACCATTTTGGTACAACAAGACCAAGACCAGCAGAACGACAGGATGGAGGTCATTGTGGAGCCCAAGCCGGCGTCTGTTGGGGAACGTAGTAATTTCAAAAAAATTCCTACGTACATGCAAGATCATGGTGATGGCATAGCAACGAGAGGGAAGAGTGTTGTCCATGTACCCTCGTAGACCATAAGCGGAAGCGTTATGACAACGCGGTTGATGTAGTCGTACGTCTTCACGATCCGACCGATCCAAGTACCGAACGTACGACACCTCCGAGTTCAGCACACGTTCAGCTCAATGACGATCCCCGGACTCCGATCCAGCAAAGTGTCGGGGATGAGTTCGGTCAGCACGACGGTGTGGTGATGATGATGATGCTCTACCGGCGCAGGGCTTCGCCTAAACTCCGCGACGATATGATCGAGGTGGAATATGGTGGAGGGGGGCACCACACACGGCTAAGGAACGATCCGTAGATCAAGTTGTGTGTCTAGGGTGCCCCCCTGCCCCCGTATATAAAGGAGCAAGGGGGGTGCGGCTGGCCCTAGGAGGAGGCACGCCGGAGGAGTCCTACTCCCACCGGGAGTAGGACTCCCCCCCTCCCTAGTTGGACTAGGACTTGGGGGGAAGGAGGAGAGAGGGGGAAAGGAAAGGGGGGCGCCGCCCCCCCTCCTTGTCCTATTCGGACTTGGGGGGGGGGAGGGACGCGCGGCTGCCCCTTGGCCCCGTCTGCTCTTCCTCCACTAGGCCCACTAAGGCCCATTAGGTCACCAGGGGGTTCCAGTAACCTCCCGGTACTCCGGTAAAATGCCGATTTCACCCGGAACACTTCCGATGTCCAAACATAGGCTTCCAATATATCAATCTTTATGTCTCGACCATTTCGAGACTCCTTGTCATGTCCGTGATCACATCCGGGACTCCGAACAAACATCGGTACCTCAAAACTTATAAACTCATAATAAAACTGTCATTGTAACGTTAAGCGTGCGGACCCTACGGGTTCGAGAACTATGTAGACATAACCTAGAACTATTCTCGGTCAATAACCAATAGCGGAACCTGGATGCTCATATTGGCTCCTACATATTCTACGAAGATCTTTATGAGTCAAACCGCATAACAACATACGTTGTTCCCTTTGTCATCGGTATGTTACTTGCCCGAGATTCGATCATCGATATCCAATACCTAGTTCAATCTCGTTACCGGCAAGTCTCTTTACTCGTTCCGTAATACATCATCCCGCAACTAACTCATTAGCTACATTGCTGGCAAGGCTTATAGTGATGTGCATTACCGAGAGGGCCCAGAGATACCTCTCCGACAATCGGAGTGACAAAACCTAATCTCAAAATACGCCAACCCAACATGTACCTTTGGAGACACCTGTAGCACTCCTTTATAATCACCCAGTTACGTTGTGACGTTTGGTAGCACCCAAAGTGTTCCTCCGGTAAACGGGAGTTGCATAATCTCATAGTTACAGGAACATGTATAAGTCATGAAGAAAGCAATAGCAATATACTAAACGATCAAGTGCTAGGCTAACGGAATGGGTCATGTCAATCACATCATTCTACTAATGATGTGATCCCATTAATCAAATGACAACACATGTCTATGGTTAGGAAACATAACCATCTTTGATTAATGAGCTAGTTAAGTAGAGGCATACTAGTGACGTTATGTTGGTCTATGTATTCACACATGTATAATGTTTCCGGTTAATACAATTCTAGCATGAATAATAAACATTTATCATGATATGAGGAAATAAATAATAACTTTATTATTGCCTCTAGGGCATATTTCCTTCAGTCTCCCATTTGCACTAGAGTCAATAATCTAGATTACACAGTAATGATTCTAACACCCATGGAGTCTTGGTGCTGATCATGTTTTGCTCGTGAGAGAGGCTTAGTCAATGGGTCTGCAACATTCACATCCGTATGTATCTTGCAAATCTCTATGTCTCCCACCTGGACTTGGTCCCGGATGGAATTGAAGCGTCTCTTGATGTGCTTGGTCCTCTTGTGAAATCTGGATTCCTTTGCCAAGGCAATTGCACCAGTATTATCACAGAAGATCTTCATTGGTCCCGATGCACTAGGTATGACACCTAGATCGGAAATGAACTCCTTCATCCAGACTCCTTCATTTGCTGATTCCGAAGCAGCTATGTGCTCCGCTTCACATGTAGATCCCGCCATGACGCTTTGTTTAGAACTGCACCAACTTACAGCTCCACTGTTTAATAAAAACACGTATCCGGTTTGCGATTTAGAATCGTCCGGATCAGTGTCAAAGCTTGCATCGACATAACCATTTACGACTAGCTCTTTGTCACCTCCATATACGAGAAACATATCCTTAGTACTTTTCAGGTATTTCAGGATGTTCTTGACCGATGTCCATTGATCCGCTCCTGGATTACTTTGGTACCTTCCTGGCAAGCTTATTGCTAAGCATACGCTAGGTCTGGTACACAGCATTGCATACATGATAGAGCCTATGGCTGAAGCATAGGGAACATCTTTCATTTTCTCTCTATCTTCTGCTGTGGTCGGGCATTGAGTCTGACTCAACTTCACACCTTGTAGCACGGGCAAGAACCCTTTCTTTGCCTAATCCATTTTGAACTTTTTCAAAATTTTATCAAGGTATGTGCTTTGTGAAAGTCCTATTAAGCGTCTTGATCTATTTCTACAAATCTTGATGCCCAATATGTAAGCAGCTTCACCGAGGTCTTTCATTGAAAAACTTTTATTCAAGTATCCCTTTATGCTATCCAAAAATTCTATATCATTTCCAATTAATAATATGTCATCTACATATAATATCAGAAATGCTACAGAGCTCCCACTCACTTTCTTGTAAATACAGACTTCTTCAAAAGTCTGTATAAAACCATATGCTTTGATCACACTATCAAAGCGTTTATTCCAACTCCGAGATGCTTGCACCAGTCTATAGATGGATCGCTAGAGCTTGCACACTTTGTTAGCACCTTTTGGATCAACAAAACCTTCTGGTTGCATCATATACAACTCTTCTTCCAGAAATCCATTCAAGAATGCAGTTTTGACATCCATTTGCCAAATTTCATAATCATAAAATGCGGCAATTGCTAACATGATTCGGACAGACTTAAGCATCGCTACGGGTGAGAAAGTCTCATCGTAGTCAACCCCTTGAACTTGTCGAAAACCTTTTGCAACAAGTCGAGCTTTATAGACAGTTACATTACCATCAGCGTCAGTCTTCTTCTTAAAGATCCATTTATTCTCATTGGCTTGCCGATCATCGGGCAAGTCAACCAAAGTCCATACTTTGTTTTCATACATGGATCCCATCTCAGATTTCATGGCCTCTAGCCATTTTGCGGAATCTAGGCTCATCATCGCTTCCTCATAGTTCGTAGGTTCATCATGGTCAAGTAACATGACTTCCAGAATAGGATTACCGTACCACTCTGGTGCGGATCTTACTCTGGTAGACCTACGAGGTTTAGTAGAAACTTGATCTAAAGTTTCATGATCAATATCATTAGCTTCCTCACTAATTGGTGTAGGTGTCATAGAAACCGATTTCTGTGATGAACTACTTTCCAATAAGGGAGCATGTACAATTACCTCATCAAGTTATACTTTCCTCCCACTCACTTCTTTCGAGAGAAACTCCTTCTCTAGAAAGGATCCATTCTTAGCAACGAATGTCTTGCCTTTGGATCTGTGATAGAAGGTGTACCCAACTGTCTCCTTTGGGTATCCTATGAAGACACATTTCTCCAATTTAGGTTCGAGCTTATCTGGTTGAAGTTTCTTCACATAAGCATCGCAGCCCCAAACTTTAAGAAACGACAACTTTGGTTTCTTGCCAAACCACAGTTCATAAGGCGTCGTCTCAACGGATTTTGATGGTGCCCTATTCAACGTGAATGCGGTCGTCTCTAAAGCATAACCCCAGAACGATAGCGGTAAATCAGTAAGAGACATCATAGATTGCACCATATCTAGTAAAGTACGATTACGACGTTCGGACACACCATTTCTTTGTGGTGTTCCAGGTGGCGTGAGTTGCGAAACTATTCCGCATTGTTTCAAATGTAAACCAAACTCGTAACTCAAATATTCTCCTCCACGATCAGATCGTAGAAACTTTATTTTCTTATTACGATGATTTTCCACTTCACTCTGAAATTCTTTGAACTTTTCAAATGTTTCAGACTTGTGTTTCATTAAGTAGATATACCCATATCTGCTTAAATCATCTGTGAAGGTGAGAAAGTAACGATATCCGCCACGAGCTTCAACATTCATCGGACCACATACATCTGTATGTATGATTTCCAACAAATCTGTTGCTCTCTCCATTGTACCGGAGAACGGTGTTTTAGTCATCTTGCTCATAAGGCACGGTTCGCAAGTACCAAGTGATTCATAATCAAGTGATTCCAAAAGTCCATTAGTATGGAGTTTCTTCATGCGCTTTACACTGATATGACCTAAACGGCAGTGCCACAAATAAGTTGCACTATCATTATCAACTCTGCATCTTTTGGCTTCGACATTATGAATATGTGTATCACTACTATCGAGATTCAATAAAAATAGACCACTCTTCAAGGGTGCATGACCATAAAAGATATTACTCATATAAATAGAACAACCATTATTCTATGATTTCAATGAATAACCATCTCGCATCAAACAAGATCCAGATATAATGTTCATGCTCAACGCTAGCACCAAATAACAAATATTCAGGTCTAAAACTAATCCCGAAGGTAGATGTAGAAGTAGCGTGCCGACCGCGATCACATCGACTTTGGAACCGTTTCCCACGCACATCATCACCTCGTCCTTGGCCAGTGCTCGCTTATTCTGTAGTCCCTGTTTCGAGTTGCAAATATTAGCAACAGAACCAGTATCAAATACCCAGGTGCTACTGCGAGCTCTAGTAAGGTACACATCAATAACATGTATATCACATATACCTTTGTTCACCTTGCCATCCTTCTTATCCGCCAAATACTTGGGGCAGTTCCACTTCCAGTGTCCAGTCTGCTTGCAGTAGAAGCACTCAGTTTCAGGCTTAGGTCCAGACTTGGGTTTCTTCTCTTGAGCAGCAACTTGCTTGCTGTTCTTCTTGAAGTTCCCCTTCTTCTTCCCTTTGCCCTTTTTCTTGAAACTAGTGGTCTTGTTGACCATCAACAATTGATGCTCCTTCTTGATTTCTACCTCCGCAGCTTTTAGCATTGCGAAGAGCTCGGGAATTGTCTTGTTCATCCCTTGCATATTATAGTTCATCACGAAGCTCTTGTAGCTTGGTGGTAGTGATTGGAGAATTCTATCAATGATGCTATCATCTGGAAGATTAACTCCCAGTTGAATTAAGTGATTATTATACCCCGACATTTTGAGTATATGCTCACTGACAGAACTATTCTCCTCCATCTTGCAGCTGTAGAACTTATTGGAGACTTCATATCTCTCAATCCGGGCATTTTCTTGAAATATTAACTTCAACTCCTGGAACATCTCATATGCTCCATGACGTTCAAAAATGTCGTTGAAGACCCGGTTCTAAGCCGTAAAGCATGGCACATTGAACTATCGAGTAGTCATCAGCTTTGCTCTGCCAGACGTTCTTAACGTCGTCAATTGCATCAGCAGGAGGCCTGTCACCCAGCGGTGCTTCCAGGACGCAATTCTTCTGTGCAGCAATGAGGATAATCCTCAGGTTATGGACCCAGTCTGTGTAATTGCTACCATCATCTTTCAACTTTGCTTTCTCAAGGAACGCATTAAAATTCAACGGAACAACAGCACGAGCCATCTATCTACAACAGACATAGACAAGCAAAATACTATCAGGTACTAAGTTCATGATAAATTTAAGTTCAATTAATCATATTACTTTAGAACTCCCACTTAGACAGACATCTCTCGAGTCATCTAAGTGATCACGTGATCCAAATCAACTAAACCATAACCGATCATCACGTGAGATGGAGTAGTTTTCAATGGTGAACATCACTATGTTGATCATATCTACTATATGATTCACACTCGACCTTGCGGTCTCTGTGTTCTGAGGTCATATCTGCATATACTAGGCTCGTCAAGTTTAACCTGAGTATTGCGCGTGTGCAAAACTGGCTTGCACCCGTTGTAGATGGACGTAGAGCTTATCACACCCGATCATCACATGGTGTCTGGGCAAGACGAACTTTGGCAACGGTGCATACTCAGGGAGAACACTTCTTGATAATTTTTAGTGAGAGATCATCTTAAAATGCTACCGTCAATCAAAGCAAGATAAGATGCATAAAGGATAAACATCACATGCAATCAATATAAGTGATATGATATGGCCATCATCATCTTGTGCTTGTGATCTCCATCTCCGAAGCACCGTTGTGATCACCATCGTCACCGGCGCGACACCTTAATCTCCATCGTAGCATCGTTGTCGTTTACGCAATCTATTGCTTCTACGACTATTGCTACCACTTAGTGATAAAGTAAAGCAATTATAGGGCGTTTGCATTTCATACAATAAAGCGACAACCATATGGCTCCTGCCAGTTGCCGATAACTTCGGTTACAAAACATGATCATCTCATACAATAAAATATAGCATCACGGCTTGACCATATCACATCACGACATGCCCTGCAAAAACAAGTTAGACGTCCTCTACTTTGTTGTTGCAAGTTTTACGTGGCTGCTACGGGCTTAGCAAGAACCGTTCTTACCTACGCATCAAAACCACAGCGATATTTCGTCAAGTTAGTGCTATTTTAACCTTCGCAAGGACCGGACTTGTATCGCCCACAACTCACTTGTGTTCTACTCGTGCATATGACATCTACGCATAAAACCAGGCTCTGATACCACTGTTGGGGAACGTAGTAATTTCAAAAAATTTCCTACGTACACGCAAGATCATGGTGATGGCATAGCAACGAGAGGGGAGAGTGTTGTCCACGTACCCTCGTAGACCGTAAGTGGAAGCATTATGACAACGCGGTTGATGTAGTCGTACGTCTTCACGATCCGACCAATCCAAGTACCGAACGTACGGCACCTCCGAGTTCAGCACACGTTCAACTCGATGGCGATTCCCGAACTCCGATCCAGCAAAGTGTCAGGGATGAGTTCTGTCAGCACGACGGCGTGGTGACGATGATGATGCTCTACCGGCGCAGGGCTTCGCCTAAACTCCACGACGATATGGTCGAGGTGGAATATGGTGGAGGGGGGCACCGCACACGGCTAAGGAACGATCCATAGATCAACTTGTATGTCTAGGGTGCCCCCCTGCCCCCGTATAT
>NC_041389.1:52419044-52438511 GCF_002162155.2 Triticum dicoccoides
GGCCGGCCCTAGGAGGAGGTGTGCCGGAGGAGTCCTACTCCCACCGGGAGTAGGACTCCCCCCCTCCCTAGTTGGACTAGGACTTGGGGGGAAGGAGGAGAGAGGGGGGAAAGGAAAGGGGGGCGCCGCCCCCCTCCTTGTCCTATTCGGACTTGGGGGGGGGGAGGGGCGCGCGGCTGCCCCTTGGCCCCTTCTCCTCTTCCTCCACTACGCCCACTAAGGCCCATTAGGTCACCAGGGGGTTCCGGTAACCTCCCGGTACTCCGGTAAAATGCCGATTTCACCCGGAACACTTCCGATGTCCAAACATAGGCTTCCAATATATCAATCTTTATGTCTTGACCATTTCGAGACTCCTCGTCATGTCCGTGATCACATCCGGGACTCCGAACAAACTTCGGTACATCAAAACATATAAACTCATAATAAAACTGTCATCGTAACGTTAAGCGTGCGGACCCTACAGGTTCGAGAACTATGTAGACATGACCTAGAACTATTATCGGTCAATAACCAATAGCGGAACCTGGATGCTCATATTGGATCCTACATATTCTACAAAGATCTTTATTGGTCAAACCGCATAACAACATACGTTGTTCCCTTTGTCATCGGTATGTTACTTGCCCGAGATTCGATCGTCGGTATCCAATACCTAGTTCAATCTCGTTACCGGCAAGTCTCTTTACTCGTTCCGTAATACATCATCCCGCAACTAACTCATTAGCTACATTGCTTGCAAGGCTTATAGTGATGTGCATTACCGAGAGGGCCCAGAGATACCTCTCTGACAATTGGAGTGACAAAACCTAATGTCGAAATACGCCAACCCAACATGTACCTTCGGAGACACCTGTAGTACTCCTTTATAGTCACCCAGTTACGTTGTGACGTTTGGTAGCACCCAAAGTGTTCCTCCGGTAAATGGGAGTTGCATAATCTTATAGTTACAGGAACATGTATAAGTCATGAAGAAAGCAATAGCAATATACTAAACGATCAAGTGCTAGGCTAACGGAATGGGTCATGTCAATCACATCATTCTATTAATGATGTGATCCCATTAATCAAATGACAACACATGTCTATGGTTAGGAAACATAACCATCTTTGATTAATGAGCTAGTCAAGTAGAGGCATACTAGTGACGTTATGTTGGTCTATGTATTCACACATGTATAATGTTTCCGGTTAATACAATTCTAGCATGAATAATAAACATGTATCATGATATGAGGAAATAAATAATAACTTTATTATTGCCTCTAGGGCATATTTCCTTCAGCGTCACCACCAGGGCCTCCGCCTATAAATAGGACTAGCCACCCCCAGGGTAGAGGTATCTGGAGATCGATCAGAGAGATCGTGCAGTAGAACCTTAGCCAGAACCACCAACACAAGAACACCCCTCGCGAGGCAGTTCTTCCCTGTGTTGTTCATCATCAGCCCCTGAGGCAATCCACCACACCACAAACTAGAGTAGGGTATTACACCACAATGGTGGCCCGAACTAGTATAAACCTCGTGTCCCTTGTGTTGTTCTTCGTGTAGCTTTAGATCCTTGCGAGGCTACGAGACGCAGGTAGGTAGGAGGTGCGATCTCCGCGTGCACCCCAGAGTTTGAACCTAGAGGGTCTGCCGGAACCCGAAATCCGACATTTGGCGCGCCAGGTAGGGGTGCACCGGAATCCGCCTTCCGCTGGCCTATTTTTTGCGGCCCTTCGCATCCATGTCAGACGCTTGTCCAGCCCGCGCCGAACGCCGGGCCGCCCTCGTCACTCGCGTTGCCCAGACGGCCCCCGTCGGCGGGTGCCATCGTCGTTCCCCGTCGCCTGTCGTCAACGCCGCCACCGGACCAGCTGGGAACGAGCAGCAGGCGTCGTCCCTGCATCCTTCGGTGCGATGATAACGCCGCACCGCCACCCCGTCGCTGACTCCAGCCGGTTCCTCGTCCCATGCTCGTCGCGCTCCGGCGGACGCGCACGTCGTGCTACTCCTGGCGCGGGAACTCTTGCACTATCGTCCGGTCGATGACCTGTATGACGAGTGGCTCGCCCGCATCACCGAGCTCGTCAGCGCCACTGGGGGCTCCCCTGCTCCATCCCTCTCGCTGCATCGCGCCCCGCCTTGCACGGGCGAGGAAGCTCAGGGGGCACCTCAGCCGCCTCTCCTCCAAGAAGGCGCCTTGGCCCCAAGGCGCGTGGCCCCTAGACGGAACCCGCTCCGTCCGGCACCGGCGCAGCAAGAGAAGAGTTGCCAAGAGATCCCCCGTCCCCAAGAAGCTGCCCGGGCACTCCCCGTGCCGGCCCGTCACGACCGCGCTCCATCTCCAGCGCGCCAAGACCCTGCGCTGCTCCTCGCGGCAGCGCACGGAGACTTCCAAGATCAAGCCCTCCGTCACCCGAGGCCTCCCGTGGACTCTACAGGCTGTCGCGCCTTCACCGCCGAGCTGCGCGGCGTGGCCTGGCCGTGCAAGTTCAAGCCAGATTTGCCCCCGTGCTACGACGGCACAGCCGACCCCGTGGAGTTTCTCCAGCTCTATGCGCTGGGCATCGAAGCCGCCAATGGGGACGAGAAGTTCATGGAGAACTGGTTTCCTGTGGCGCTCAAGGACGGTGCCCGCACCTGGCTCCTGACACGATTTACTCCTGGGACGAGATGCGCACCCGATTCATCGCCAATTTCCAAGGAACACGCGACTGGCCCCCGGCCATGAGAGACTTGCGCCGCATCAAGCAGCAGCCAGGAGAGACCCTGCAGAAGTTCATCCAGCGTTTCAACAACGCTCGCCTTAAGATCCCCAGGGTGTCTGAGGAGGCCATAATCTCAGCCTTCTCTGATGGTGTGCGTGACGTCAAGATGAAAGAAGAGCTTGCGATCCATGAAGACCTGTGCACCTCCCTTGACCTATTCAACTTGGCAACCAATTGCGCTAGGGCTAAGGAAGGACGCCTTTCCCTCCTCGAGCTGCCAGCTGCCGACCCAGAAGAGAAGAAGCCCAAGGTCAAGGACGTGAAGCGCAAGGGGGCGGCCGTGCTCGCAGCGGAAGCGGACACCAAGCGGGGAAGGGATCAGCCTGAGTCATCCAACGGCAGCCGATACTGCGTGTACCACGACCTTCACACCCACAACACCAATGAATGCCAAGAGCTTCGGGCCGTGCGGGACGTGCGTGTCGGACGACGCGCCGAGCGCAACGACCGGGGTTATGGCCGAGGAGGAGGAAGAGGTGGAGGACAATGGGAAAACCGTGGCCCTCTACAAGGGTGGCGCGACCGACCTCGCGAGGACCGCTGGCAGCACCAGCCTCACGAGGGAGGCTGGAGGGATCAGCCTCGTGAGGATCGTCTGCAAGGCAACGCAGGCCTCCCTCCTCTGCCACCACAGCCAAGGAGGAACGAAGACCATCATCAGGACAAGGGGGCTGGGGGCTTCCAGGAGCCGCGCACAATCGCTTGCATCTTGGGCGGAGCTCAAGCCCCAGCCTCTCAGTGCATCTTCAAGCAGTTTGCTCACGAAGTGAATGCAGTCCTCCCCAAGCTCGAACCCACGCGCCCCCTCAGGTGGTCAGCATGCGCCAGCACTTTTAGCTCAGTAGATCAGCTCAAGTGCGCAGCCATAGCCGGAGTCCTCCCGATGCTTTGCTCCCCGATCATCAGTAATGTGCAAGTCACCAGGACCCTCATCGATGGTGGGGCAGGGCTCAATGTCCTATCTGTCCAGACATTCAACAATCTCCAAGTGCCATACAACCAGCTTCAGCCAACCAAGCCTTTCTCAGGAGTCACTGATGGTTCCACTGTCCCGATAAGGCAGGTCCGCCTTCCTGTCACCTTCGAGAAGCCCGACAACTACCGCACTAAGCTCATTGACTTCGACGTCGCGCACATCCGCCTGGCGTACAATGCCATCCTCGGGTACCCAGCTCTGGCCAAGTTCATGGCCGTGACTCATCATGGTTACAATGTCCTCAAGATGCCAGGAAGCGGTGGAGTCATCACAGTGCCTTGTGAAGAGAGAGACACAGTGTGTTCTCTGGAGCGTGCCTTTCAAGCTGCATCAATTGAAGATCCAGATCACAGGAGCGGAAGGCTTCCCGAGGCAGTCCCTAAGAAGAAGAAGGCGTCGCCTGGTCAGAACCCTTGAGAGGCAAGCCCCGCAGAGTCCGTGCCCGTTCCAAGGGCGCCTCCTTCTATCGCATGGGAAGGCGCGCCCGGCGCCTTCCTCGAGCAAGGCTCGGGGGATCTCTCTTGGAGGGCAATCGACTTTGCTAAGATCACGAGGGAGGCGCACGGGCACCACTTGGAGGCGTGTTTCAAAGCACGTTTCCCTCAGGCAGGAGCGAGGCAAGGAAGGCCAAACCCTCAAGAGTTCGTCAGCGAAATCATTCAGGAGCTGCTAGAATCAAGAGTCATAAGTGGCAGCCAACGCTTACCCGCCATAGCTCACCATCCGGGCGAGGATGGTGGGCTGCGCGTCTGCATCGACATACCAGGGCTCAATCGAGCCGCCTCTCAGGAGCGCCTATGGCCCTCACACGTGGGACGCTGTGAAGGTCCACCCCATAGCTATGTTCGCATGCCTTACGGCTTGCCGAACGCGGCTGCTATGCGCCAGCGCCTCATGAGGAGCATCCTAGAGGCCCAGGCGGCTAGGCGTTCTGCAGTCCTAGCAGATATGGAGATGGTCCGCGAGGAGCCACCAGCGCCTCCGGAGCCTCCCGAGGCTCCTGGGCCTGGGGGCTCGTGAAGATTTGCTTCCACAGCACACGACGTTGCTACTTCAGCATCCCTTCGTCTTCAACACCATCAGGTGACATCTTTCGAGTGTCATTTCTTCAGCTAGGAGCGCCCTCAGGGCTGCATCATTCCCAGGCCGCGTGGGTCCATCCCTGCGGCATGTATCCCTTTTCGTTCATGTTTTTAGCTTGCTTTGTTGGGGTCGCCCCTCGGGCTACATTATCCCCAAGTCGCTCGGGCCTGACCCAGCGATATTCGCCTTTCTCTGCGCCTATCTACATGGATTGGCTCCCTCGTGCTTAACCTAATCGCCCGCTCAATTGACACCAACTTATGGAGTTGCTCCCTAACGGCACGACGCCTGTGCATGGGTCCATCCCTGCAATGTAGATAAACCTGAGTGGCTGACCTCTGGCCGCGGCAGCCCCGCAAGGCGCCACCTCACCAGGCCCTCAGTGCCCTCATCACCCTTCCAGAGCAACCAGCAGCTGGCTGTTAATTTTAATGGCAGCGCTCATTTTCCTTGTGGTGAGCTCGCAGGATATCTTTAAGGGGCAACGTCGGGGGAGGCCTTCGCTGGGTCTCCTTCCCTCTCGACCGCGCGAACCTCTTGCACGTTAAAGGGGGGGTACCTGAGCATCGCGACTCATGGACTCTTACTGGCTCTCCAGCCCTCACCTCCTGGCCTTGTCCACGGCATCGCGACCTGGCATACCAGCGACGGCTGAGCTCGCTCGAGGGCCGGGACCCGAGGATGTAGAGCATGAAGGGGAGTAAGGGAGAGGGAGAAGAGGCTCGCGAGGACCCCGCACCATAACTCCTTAGCTGCCGACGCGTGGACCTGGCGCCGCGCCAAGAAGAGGATTCAGGCTCTCAAGATAAGTCATCCTCCGGAGCTACTAACCATCGCAACACCGACCTTGCACCTAATGCAGCTCCATGTTGGCAACGTTGCGTTCCTTTCTCACCGAACAATGGCTGCTTTAGCGCTAAAGGGGACCTCCTGAGCATCGCGACTCAGGGGCTCTTACCGGACCTCGGGCCGCTCACCTCCTAGCCTTGACCACGGCATCACGAACTGGCATACCAGCGATGGCTGAAGCTTGCCTTGGGACCGGGACCTGTCGGCACAGAGCATCGAGCCCTCGCGAGGTTCGAAAGGAGGAACTAAGCTAAGGCGGGATGAGCATCTCACTCTGCTTCACGATAAGGATCATATTAACAAAAGGAACTACATGCACCTTACAAGCCCCCACGGGGTGTGTTCTTGACTCCTCGCAGGGACAAAAGACGCGTATCCTAAGGAGTCCTAACTATAGGGACCATGACGGCAGATGCCATCATCAACAGTGGGCCGCGCAAGGCCAGCGTCAACCTTATCCGGATCAGCCGGGTCGACCCTCGAGCGCGCGGGCCCTGCTTCGAGGATGGCGCGAGCTCGGGGGCTCGTAGCTGTCGTCGCCTTTCGTCGGGGTCAGGAAGAGTCCGGAAGAGTCGCTGGACCCTCCGGTGCGCCCTCTACCATCAGAGGAGCTGCTGGAAGGGCGGGCGCCAGGCCTGGTCCTCGCCGCTCTAGAGCTTCGGCCGCTCCCTCTGGGGCAGCACTCTAGCCGACGACCATCTTCGTCGAAGACCTTGAAGAGCATTAGGGAGGCGCCATCGTAATCCAGGTGGATCACGAGGGCCCCCTCCGATCGGCAGACCCGGGCGATCTCGCCCAAGCCCCGGGTCATGAAGACCTTGCCTGGAGCGACGACCTCGACGTCCGTTTCGGTCGCAGGAGTCTGGCAGTCGGCGTGCTGCAGCCAGAGCCTGAAAGGCCCCTTGGCGGAATCTCGAAGGCGAAGGAAGGAGGAAGGCGAATCCAAGATCGAGGAGGCAAGGCGGCGTGAAGCACGAGCTCACGGGAGGAGACCTCGACGTGAACCCCAGGAGGAACGACGCGCACCACCATGATCCGCAGACGGTGACGGCGCCTCTGGTGGTGTAGCTCGGCGCCTGTGCCTTCGGGACCCTCGATGCGGGCGTACAAGGGCAATGGGAATTCAGGAGGTGGCTGCTTGAACCATGGCCTCGACACCTCCTGCCGGTCACCCCCCTCTCCGCGGCGAGGGACGAGCCGTTTCTTCGGCGGAAGCGGGGAAGGACCCTCTCGGGGGGTTTCCCCTTCTCCTCGGCAGAAAACCGTCGGATCGGTGCCATTGGTGTATGGAGGAGCAAGGGCGGAGAAGAAGGCGGAGAACAGCAGAAGAGGGTGGACTGGAGAGGCTCTCGCCATTCTGTACATATAGTCGGAGGAGGTCAACCGTCGTCCTCCACGATCACAGGTAATCACGACCCGTTTTTGCATATAGGGACTTGTCAATTCGTGCAGTTGCCGAGGCATCATGGGGAAGCGAGGACACCCACGTCCAATCAACCACCACGCGGCGCCCAAGGCCGTAGGTTGTTGGGGCCCGTGGCGCTTCGCACTTGCCCCTTGGCTTCTCGGCTAAGCCAAGTCCAGGCGCGCCTTGGTCCTGGGGGTTACTGTCGGTGTTCTGGGAATAGGGGTACCCAGACTTTCCTGCATGCGGCCTGCGGCATGGCTCAAGGGGTGGCCCAGTATGGGCCATCTTCGTCAACGCGAGCTCAAGACCCTCGTGAGGGGCCAATCCTCGCGGGGCGGACGACAGGAGCTTCCTCAGGCACGGCCTCATTAGGCTGGCTCGCGAGGAGGCTGAGAGATCTAGGCGGGGTACCTCACGAGGTGCCCATGATGCAAGCCATGACGACCCAAGCCAGGCAAGCGCCAGGCGGGCGCCGGCCTGCACAGAGTCCTTGTTTCCTCTTTGGTGCAAAGGGAGCAAGCGCAGGCAAGAGTATCAAGCAAAGGCAACCATTTCGATGCAACAAGACCAAGACCATCAGAACGGCAGGATGGAGGTCATCGTGGAGCCCAAGCCGGCGTCACCGCCAGAGTCTTTGGTAGGCGAGGACCAACTTTAGTCAGGATAAGTGTACTAGATGTTCCCCTTCAAAATGGCCAATTGTTGGCGCCCTTCCCGCTCAATATTTGGGAAGAGGCCCATGGCCTCCGCCTATAAATAGGACTAGCCACCCCCCAGGGTAGAGGCATCTGGAGATCGATCAGAGAGATCGTGCAGTAGAACCCTAGCCAGAACCATCAACACAAGAACACCCCTCATGAGGCAGTTCTTCCTTGTATTGTTCATCATCAGCCCCTGAGGCAATCCACCACACCACAAACTAGAGTAGGGTATTATACCACAATGGTGGCCTGAACTAGTATAAACCTCGTGTCCCTTGTGTTGTTCTTCGTGTAGCTTTAGATCCTTGCGAGGCGACGAGACGCAGGTAGGTAGGAGGTGCGATCTCTGCATGCACCCCAGAGTTCGAACCTAGAGGGTCTGCCGGAATCCGAAATCCGACAATAACGAAATGCATAATAGAGGATAAAAGACTTATCTGGATCTGCAGCTCTCGACAACCTTGGCTTGCCGTGGACAGATCCTTGTATTTGCAGCCCCCGGCAACTTTGGCTTGCCGGGGTCGGGGCACCGGTCCGTTCCTTTCTCCCAAACAGCTCGACAGAAATGCCTATGTGTCCTGCGAACCAAAGAGGACAAAGAATAACAGAGATACACGCACTCGACCTCTAAGCTAGGGGTTAGCTGCTGCTAAGCACTATCAACCCTAATCGAGGTGGAGACTTAACCTAGCATGCATGCTATAAGTTAGGGCACCAACGTTTCGTTTATTAGTGCTCAGGGTCTGCGCCTGGCTTTGTACAAAGGGTTACATGCCTTGCCGGCAAGGCTTGTACAAAAGGGTGGCTTGCCGGGAGGCCCGACAGCCGCGCCTTATGGGTAAAACTTGCGAAGATGCTCGATGTTCCAGGAGTTGCTCACTGGAATGGCATCTTCGGTCTCCAGGCGGACTGCGCCGGGCCTGGTGACTCATGTTACCCGATAAGGGGCTTCCCACTTCGGCGTCAACTTGTTGGAATTCTTGGCCGACTGAACATGCCGAAGAACAAGGTCGCCTTCCTCAAAGCTCCAGGCATGAACCTTGCGGCTATTGTAGCAGCGCAAGGCTTGCTGGTAGCATGCTGCTCTCAAAGCCGCCCGGAGACGATCTTCCTCAAGGAGCATCGCGTCATCCTGCCGCAGTCGCTCTTGCTCAAGCTCATCATAAGTGAGCACTCGAGGTGACCCGTATATGAGTTCCGTTGGGAGAACTGCTTCTGCCCCATAGATCAGGGCAAAGGGTGTCTGGACGGTGGCTCGATTTGGCGTCGTTCTGATTGACCAAAGAACCGCCGACAACTCGTCAATCCAGCGCCTTCCACTCTTGCGCAACCTGTCGAAAGTCTTCTTTCTTAAGCCTCGCAGAACCTCACCATTTGCTCTCTCCACTTGGCCGTTGCTTTGTGGGTGTGCCATGGAAGCAAAACAGACCTTGCGGCCGAGATCCTCAATGTATTGCATGAAGGCATGGCTTGTGAACTGTGTGCCATTGTCGGTGATGATCCTGTTGGGTACCCCAAAACGACAAACTATTCCTTTGAAGAACTTGACGGCTGACTGCGCTGTCACCTTCCTCACTGCTTCCACCTCTGGCCACTTTGTGAACTTGTCGATTGCAACGTACAAGTACTCAAAGTCCCCGACGACACGGGGGAAGGGGCCCAATATGTCGAGCCCCCAGACCGAGAAGGGCCAGGAGAGAGGGATGGTTTGAAGGGCTTGAGCTGGTTGATGAAGCTTCTTTGAATGGAACTGGCACGCTTCACACTTGGTTACTAGTGCCGTCGCATCCTGGAGGGCGGTGGGCCAAAAGAAACCTTGCAGGAAAGCCTTGCCGGCAAGGGCCCTCGACCCTATCTGGGAGCCACATATGCCTCCATGTATCACTACCAACCGCTTTAGTCCTTCATCCCGGGAGATGCACTTAAATTTCACCCCATTTGGTCTCCTTCTGTACAACACGTTGTTAACGAATTGGTACAGAGCAGACCGGTGGGCTACTCTTTCCGCCTCTTCCTGCTCCTCAGGAAGCTCTCCTACTTGGAGGAATCAGACAGTGTGCTGCGCCCATGCCGGAGCCTGTGGCTCGACGGCAAGGACTAAAGGCATCTCTTCTGCCGCGGGAGCTGCCGTCTCTACGATTGAGGGAGTCCTGGATAAGGGGGTATCCGAACAGCCGGACTATATACTTTGGCCGGACTGTTGGACTATGAAGATACAAGATTGAAGACTTCGTCCCATGTCCGGATGGGACTCTCCTTGGCGTGGAAGGCAAGGTTGGCGATTCGGATGTGGATCTCCTTCCCTGTAACCGACTCTATGTAAACCCTAGCCCACTCCGGTGTCTATATAAACTGGAGGGTTTAGTCCGTAGAAAACAACAATCATACCATAGGCTAGGGTTTAGCCTCTCCGATCTTGTGGTAGATCAACTCTTGTAATACTCATATCATCAAGATCAATCAAGCAAGAAGTAGGGTATTACCTCCATCGAGAGGGCCCAAACCTGGGTAAACATTGTGTCCCCAGCCTCATATTACCATCAGCCTTAGACGCACAGTTTGGGACCCCCTACCCGAGATCCGCCAGTTTTGACACCGACATTGGTGCTTTCATTGAGAGTTCCTCTGTGTTGTCGCTATGAGGCTTGATGGATTACCTTGTTGTCAGGGACAACATCACCTTTGAGGGAGCACTGGCCCGAGGCCAAACTCTCTGTCTGGGCGGCTTCGTCATGACCGCCCGATCGGCTGTCACGCCGACAATGACTTCTCAGGTCATCAAAAACAACCTCCACGTCAGTTCTGAACTCACCAAACAGATGGATCCAATGGAGATCTCTTCCCTTAATGAGCTCTTGGATCGCATCGCCGCCCTGGGCGTCGTTACAGACTATGATCGGATCAGGCTTAAACCCGACCAAAGGGAGATTTATTCTCCGCCGGTCACCCACGAGATCGCGGTAGTGGAGGAGCATCATACGAATTCTCCCTCTATGTTGAGGACGAACTGTGTTCGGATTTCCAAGCTCTCTGAGCCGGACACCCGCTCACGGGAGGACACAACCCAAACCCCGAACTTAGGATCGGGCGCGGGTCAAACAAATTGGGCAGCATCCCAGAGCCCGGGCCGTTAAGCTCAGGAACTTCCTTGCCCCTGGGTCTCAGATTGGGTTAGGATTCAGATTCAAAACCAACCACCCACCCAGATTTATTTAATATTCAACAAATCATACAAGAGCCACAAGAGACAGTACGTCATTACTGGGCCAGATTCCTCCTTGTCTTAAACAGGGTCAAGGACTGTCGCGAGGAAGACGCAATCTCCCTCTTCTGCAAAAATTGCACGGACAAAGGGATCGTCAACGCTATAAGTCGCTGTGAGATAGTACACTTCGCTGACTTAGCGGCCATAGTGTAGAAGTACTGCGTGATGGAAAGCGCCTGGAAAACCCAAACGAACTTCTGGGACAATCCGGCTCTCACTAAACTCTTTGCCCGATCTAAAAGGGCAAGCTCTCGTAAGTTACCCGATTCAATTACCAAAAAACCAAAGCCTGATACAAGGCATGGAACCGTATTGTAAGAATGGCTCAGTGGACCATGCAAAATTCACAGCACAACAGATACTACACCAACTCATAGCCTTAGAGCAAGTTGGATACTCCGGCAGGTAGCAAAGAGTGGCGAGGATCTCCTCTTAAACTATACAGCAGAATAACAACCCACCGGAAACAACAATACGGTCTTTACAGTCTTCGAGACTTTCGCCTCAAATAGTAGGCGCAAGCGAGCTCAGCGCAGCCTCGCCAAAGTTTGCCACGTGGCAACAATAAACCCATGGAACTACATGGCTATAACCTACAATGCCAGTGACGAACCTCAGTTCCGAACAGTCCGAGCACCAGCCGCTTTGGTCCTTAGTCCAATCCTGGACGACTTCAGGCACACTAAAGTGCTCATGGACGGCGGAAGCAGGCTAAACCTCATCTACGAGGAAACCCTCAACAAGATGGAAATTGACAGGTGCCGCATTGAGCAAAGCAGGACAACCTTCAGGGGAATTATCCCTAGTCAAGAGGCGCCATGCGCGGGAAAAATTACACTGGATGTGGTATTCGGCACGCGGAGAATTATAGTCCAAAGAAATTACATTCCAAGTGGCCCCGTTCAGCAGTGGATACCACACCCTCTTGGGGCGGGACGCATTCACGAGTTTCAAGGCTATCCCCCATTACGGGTACATGAAGCTCAAAATCCTCGGGCCAAATTGAATCATCACTCTAGCTAGTGACCCGGACGTTGCACTCCACGCCGAAAATAAAACCGCCGCCCTTGCCCTGGAAGCATTATCAGAAGCCCTCGCGGCCGAAGAACTAAGAACGCTCCAAGCAACAGTGGACAGAGACGACGTGATACATGACAAGTGACCTAAATCCACCTCCTTCAAACCCGTGGACGAGATAGTCAAATTCCAGGTCCACCCAACGGACCCTACAAAGACAGCTTCCATCGGGACACAGTTGAACCCCACAATAGATGCCGCACTGCGAGATTTCCTGCGTGAGAATTGGGATATCTTTGCCTGGCACCCTTCAGACATGTCGGGCATCCCACGCAGGCTGGCCGAACACAGCCTCAATATACTAAAAGGATACAAGCTAGTCAAGCAGACTCTTAGGCGCTTCTCAGAGCCTAAGCGGTAAGCCATGGGAGAAGAGCTAGCCAAGCTACTCGAGGCCGGATTCATCAGAGACATCAAACATCTAGATTGGCTAGCAACCTTGGTAATGGTACCAAAGAAGGACAAATCCTGGCGCTTATTTGTCGATTTCAAGGACCTCAATAAAGCTTGCCCTAAGGATCCCTTCCCCCTCCCCCGCATTGACCAAATCATCGATGCCACCGCAGGACACGACTCATTGTGCTTCCTCAACGCATACTCCAGATAACATCAGATAAAGATGGCGGAGTCCGACCAGGCCGCAACCCCTTCTGTTTTAACACCATGCCTTTCGGGCTCAAAAACGCCGGCGCAACCTATCAATGCATGATTCAGACATGCCTGGAAAAACAAATCGGCAAGACAGTAGAGGCCTATGTAGACGACGTGGTCATCAAAACAAGACACGTTAAAACTTTAATAGAAGACTTGACGTTTACCTCCGACAACCTCCGAACATACGACATCAAGCTCAACCCGGAGAAATGTGTCTTCGGGGTACCCTCTGGGAAATTGCTCGGCTTCATCATTTGCAATAGAGGAATTGAAGCAAATCCGGAAAAAATACGAGCTCTGTCACAGTTTGCTATCCCAACAGACCTCAAGCAGATCTAGAAACTAACTGGATGCGTGGCTGCCTTAAGACGCTTTATCTCCCACTTAGTAGAAAAGGCACTACCTCTGTATCGCCTTCTTCGACGCACCGAACACTTCGAGTGGACGGATGCGACCACGGCCGGACTGGAAGAAATAAAGGCACTCTTCGCCACAAACCTAGTCCTGGCCGCGCCAAATATTGGCGAACCCATCTATTATACATAGCCGCAACAAACCAAGTTGTGGGTGCAGTGCTCGTCGTCGAACGAGAGGCACATAGACACAAGTTCCCGCTCCAAAAGCCGGTATATTACGTGTCCACTGTCCTCACTCCATGCAAATCCCGGTACCCACACTATCAAAATATAGCGTACGCGGTCTTCATGGCATCCCGGAAACTAAGACACTAGTTTCAAGAGTGTTCGATAACGGTGGCCTCCGAAGTACCACTCAATGACATAATAAATAACCGCAACGCAACAGGCCGAATTGCCAAGTGGGCTATTGAGCTCCTTCCGTTCGACATAACATACAAACCACAACGGGCCATTAAGTCGCAAGTACTAGATAACTTCGTCGCCGAATGGACAGAAGCCGAACTCCCTAAAGAGTACGACGCGTACTCAAATGGGATCATGCATTTCGACGGCTCTAAAATGCTGGCCAGATTGGGAGTGGGTGTCGTCCTGACATCCCCCACCAGAGACACGGTTCAATTCGTACTCCAAATATTATACACAGACTCCAACAATGCAGCCGAATACGAGGCTCTGTTGCATGGTCTTCGGATGGCAGTCTCCATGGGCATCCAATGCCTCGAAGTGCGCGGGGACTCGAACCTCGCAATATCTCAGGTAAATGGAGACTTTGATGCCAAGGACCCAAAAATGGCAGCCTATCGCAATGCCGTCCTCAAGATGTCATCATGGTTCGAGGGGCTCGAATTCCACCATGTGGTCATAGAAAATAATCAAGCAGCTGATATCCTCGCCCGCATCGGTGCTAAACGCGACCCCATCCCACCCAATATCTTCTTAGAAAGGCTGTTCAAGCCGTCCGTGGCATGGGAGGGGGAGTCTGGCACTATTAGTCCGGCTCCGAACACAACCCCAGTTTTTGAACCATCTGACGTAATCGGAGGCTCTGCCACCGAAATAACACCTTTGGCCCATGAAATAATGGCTGTCATCGCCTCGTGGACCGAGCCATTCTTGGCCTACCTAAATAGGCAAGAGCTCCCTGAGGACCAAAATGAGGCACGATGTATTATGCGACGTTCTAAGGCCTACAAAGTCCATGAAGGAGAGCTCTACAAGAAGAGCACCACCGGAGTGCTCCAATGATGCATCTCCGAAGAGGAAGGGCGTCAGCTCTTAGCCGAAATCCATTCCAGACTAGGCGGGCACCACGCGGCAGCTCGAGTGCTCGTAAGCAAGGCCTTTCAGACAGGTTTTTACTGGCCGACAGCCCGGGCAGACGCACATGACCTTGTCCAACATTGCTTTGGTTGTCAACTATTTGCCAATCAGAGCCATATGCCCCCTACCACTCTCCAAACAATCCCCATAACTTGGCCCTTCGCGGTCTAGGGGCTGGATATGGTGGGACCCCTTAAAGGGGGAAGCCGTAAGAAAAAATACTTATTGGTCATGGTGGACAAGTTCACCAAATGGATAGAATCCAAACCAGTCAAAACGGCCGAATCCGGACAAGTGATAGACTTCATATCAGGGGTTGTACACCTTTACGCTGTCCCCCACAACATTATCACTGACAATGGCTCGAAATTTACTGCCGATGAGGTGAAAACCTGGTGCAGCAACATGGGCACTAAGCTCGACTACGCATCTGCCTATCACCCCAAACAAACGGTTAACTCGAACGTGCAAACGGTCTTATCATGAGCGGCATTAAACCCAGACTAGTGCGATCCTTGAAGGAATCAGACGCACATTGGGCCGAGGAACTCGACTCCGTACTCTGGGGGCTGCGGACCACGCCAAATTGTACCACCGGATACACACTATTTTTTATGGTATACGACACAGAAGCAGTGCTGCCCTGCGACATAATCCATGACTCACCTCGCGTGCGCATGTATGAAGAGAAGGAAGCCGAGCTAGATCGGCAGGATAACTTAGATGCTTTGGAAGAGGAACATGATGTCGCTAAATCCCGTTGTGCATTCTATCAGCAACAGGCTCGAAGGTATCAAAGCAGAGAAGTACGGGCCAAAACTTATAACATTGGCGAACTCGTTCTACACCTCCCCAAGAAGAAGGACAAGCTCAAACCCAAGTGGGAGGGTCCCTTCATCATTGATAAAGTTCTCACAGTACCGTCTGCGCGGTGCATCTAATAACAGACTTGAGCCGAACCCATGGAACGTGGCCAGACTCCGGGGATTCTACGCCTAGTGCCGAACTCAGTGTTCGTCTCCTTAACTCCGCCTCTTCAATTATGTTCTCTTCCTTCCTTTCTCGCCCTCTTTTTCCTTTTTAACATACAGCCTTAAAACTGTACGGATGCCCTGATCACCCCGGCCGCACTATGCGTGCACACTATACCTGGGGGCTTCCTACTCAGAAGCTAAACATAACTACTTTAATGGCTCCTTGCCAGCCACATATGCATTTTTCTTTCCATATGTGCCTTTTCTTTACCATTAAGTGCGTCGATATGACTTAAGTTTTGGCCATGCTGGGTTGCCTGGCTCTTGTGTTTATGCCCTACGTTCCTGTTAATTCGTCTAGGGCATAAGGGGAGCACCTCTGCGATTGTTACTGCCGGTTGAGCCGGATGTGTACCCCAGACTGGGTGAAGCCGAAAGCTAGCATTCTTAAGGGAATATTCGGTCGGTGAACAAAAGATGTTCTCATTCATTACAACGTAAATACCCAGATGTTCTGTTTCCTGCGCTTCTGTTCGCAGTTCGGACATGCACACCCAGAGAAAGGAACCCCTAACGAAACTATTCTCTCTGGAAGATGTTTCTTAATATTCATGTAATATAACATAACTAGTTGGGTACTTGTCTGTTCAAGCATTTATGACCCCTACGCCTGGTTTCCATGCATACCCCGGTTTTTCATAACTGTGCGGGTATTCGGATACACCCCAGACTGTCTGGTCCGGGGGCTAAAGGGAAAAGGTCCGCCAAGACAAATGATTTTCAATCCGGCTAGGGAGTACATAAGTCCATTCAAATTACATAGTCATTTAGACTGGATGTACTCTTCCTCTATACCACCCAACAAGCTGTCTAGCTTACAATCCTGTTGGGAATAATTTGCAGCTAACGCTACTTGCTCATACACCAGACTAACGGGTATCTCTTGCCCATCTGACCCCACCGGTCCAACTTCGGCCATATGGTTCGGGTCAGCCATGGCGTATCGCGTCTTCACCATGGCCCAAGCTTCTCTCGCACCTTGCCGGCAAGCTGATATCTTCCATAACCGAAAGCGCCGCCGTGCTCCTTTGAGCATCTTTACAAGTTCCCTGATGCCTCCTGGCAGGGAAGTGGATGGCCACAAGGCCTGGGCAATACCATGCATCACCTGCCGAGCTCGTTCGTGCAGTTGTGAAAAGATCTTGCAGCATATCGCCTGTGGATCCGGGCCTCTCCTCTCCGGGACGGCCCGTCAACATACTTGCAGACACAACTCTGTTAATTCGCTTCCTCGCCGAACTGTTTTACAACTCGTTTGAAGCGCTTACTATAAATGCCGCGTCGAAGCCTCTTGCTCTCCTTCACGGAGTCCGTGAGCTGAGCCCGAACATCTTTCAACTCGACGCTGAGCCAGATATTAGCATCTTGGAGCTTATTTTTCTCTTGGATAGATTGCGTTAGCATGCGTTCGCCCGCTTTCAGCTGACTTCGCAGGTGCGGCTCATTATCTCCCGCAGTCTTCGGATTTCCTCTGGGAGTGTCTGCCGAATCTTTCGTCAGATTCATATAACATGCCAAACAAAAAAACTGGTAGAGGGAAATTATTACCAGAAGAAGGCCTTTTTGGTTCCCTCTTGTTCGACAAAATTGGCCTTCATTTGGGCCTTACATTCCTCCAGCTCTTGAGACAACTGGGCATTCTTCTCTACAAGAACCTATGCATTCAATGTTCCTTAAATCAGCTGTGCCAACTATTTCAAGTCTCAGGGGCTACTACTACACATACTTATTAAATTTTCTTACCCGTATATCCTTCACATACTGGTCCGTTGCTCTGGCAAGTCCATCTTGAGCAGCGCGGATATATGCGTGTCCGGAATTGAAGGCATTAAACGCCTCTTCGGAAAAAATACCACCGCGAAATACGACCCGTCGGCGCCGGTGATTCATGGCACTCTCCACTTCAGAATTTGTGGCGGAAAGCCTATCCATATCCTCCGGAGGAGGCCAGTTCGGCGCTGTCCCCACATCAACCTCCGCCCGTGAATCCGATTTAGGAATCCAGCTGCTGGAGGCGTGGCCGGTGGGGTCCCCGGATATAGTTTGGTGTTTCCTGCCAGGACATAATTAAAGCCATCACGTCTCGCCGAAGGACCAAATAACCACGGGGCAAGTTTAACGAATACCTCTGCGCCTGCGTCTCGCTCCTAACCGCCTTCCTTTTAAGCCTACATTGTCTAGGCGCCTCTTGCTGAGAGCCCCCCACGGGTTCCGCACGGCGTCCCGACTACCGCTTTTATAAAAATACGGCATGTGAGCATAAGGTAGAGTACAACGAAGGAATTCTTTCGGAAGGTTGGTACCCCGACATCACTTATGTGCGACACGGGGAGTAGTCCGGGGTAATCCACGATGATGGCCACTAAAGAGCCGTCAGTGCTTGCCTGGTAGAAAGTCCCGTTGACGAATTCCATGGATATGTCCGGATCTTCTTCAAGTCCGGGGTCGAGAGCCCGGCCGGGATCCTCTGGCTGCGGAGAGGGGCTGTTGAACTCTTTCACGGCCTTCCTTAGTTCCTGTTTTGAAACGGCAAGGTAAATAATTGTGACAAAGAAGGTAAGAATGGATAGAGTCGAGTAGAGGATGACAGATTACCCAACTTCGGGGATTATACATGGAAAATCCATCCCGCGGTTTAATGCGGAGGAACTCCTCTTCTTTTCCTTTGTACAAATCGGACAGTATCCTCGCCAAAGACGTGGCGGAGTCCGGACCTTTGCGACCGCAGCAGGAGGCATCGTCTTCTCCATTGAAGTGCCACATGTGTTTTCCCCTATATTGAAGTGGCTGCACTCCCCTTATTACGCATATTGACATAACTTCGATTATTTTCAATACTTATTTGGCCAGGGTTTTTATCCGGCTCATCAGATAGAGGACTTCTCTGTTATCTTCCTCCCGAGGTCTCCGAGCGCGCCAGCTTTGGCATTTCTTCAGCGGAGGATTGGTAAACTCAGGAAGGCCCGTTCGGACTGGGTCCGGAAGGGGAACGTCATCGACATAAAACTACTCCGAGGGCCAGTCTTCGGACGCCTTCTTTGGAGTACCGGGCAGGTATCTGGTCTGGGCAATGCGCCATATTTTGGCTCCGCCCACTTGATATATGGATCCCTCTTAGTTGCGGGGGACGAGGCAAAATAACCTCTTCCATAACTCGAAATGAGCTTCACAGCCCATGAACAACTCGCAGAGGGCAACATAACCTGCAATGTGCAGTATGGAGGCGGGGGTAAGATTATGCAACTGGAGACCGTAGAACTCCAGGAGCCCGCGGGGAAATGGGTCGATTGGAAACCCGACGCCTCTTAGCATATAGGGGACGAGGCATTGTAACACCCCGGATGTAACTTTCCATCTTTGTAACTCCAAATCTTGCCTTTTTCGGCTATGTGATATGATATTCCCTCCGTGGTTTGGTTTTGTCTTTTGTTTTGCATTTTATTCATGTCATGCATATCATATCATGTCATCATGTGCATCTCATTTGCATACATGTTCGTCTCATGCATCCGAGCATTTTCCCCGTTGTCCGTTTCGCAATCCGAAACTCCCACTTACACTGGCGCACCCCTCTTGTCTCTTTTCGTGTGCGGGTGTTAAACGTTCTCGGAATGGACCGAGCCTTGCCAAGTGGCCTGGTATAGCACCGGTAGACCGCCTGTCAAGTTTTGGGTCATTTGGAGCTCGTTTGGTACTCCAACGGTTATCCGCATAACCGCAAAGGCCTCTTTTGAGTTGCAGCCCAACACCCCTCCAAAACAGCCCAATAACCCATCTAAGTCACTTCCATGCTCTCCGTCATCAGATCACGATCGTGTGGGCGAAAACTACACCTCATTTGGACACTCCTAGCTCCCTCTACATATAAAAACACCTCCCCCTCCGAAATTTCGGATCAATCCACCCTAACCCTAGCCCCGCTCCTCTC
>NC_041389.1:52439060-52448889 GCF_002162155.2 Triticum dicoccoides
CCGCGGACCGCCGTCGCCTTGGCCGCCGGCCGCCTCCGCCCGAAGCTCCCCGCGACCCGCTCCTCCGCCCCGCCGTCGCGCCGACAGCGCCGCCCGGCCGCTCCTCCGCGCCGCCCGGCCGCGCCGTCCGCCGCCGCCTCAGTCGGCCGCGCCGCCGCGCGCCCTGCCGCCAGCGCCGCCCGGCCCCGCCTCCGCCCGAAGCCCACGCCGCCGGCCTCGCCCTCCACCGGATCCGGCCGCCTCGGCCCTCCCCGAGCTCCTCTCCGTCCTCTCCGGCGAGTCTCCGGCCGCCTCGGCTTCCGTGCAGCCAGAGCCAGATCCGATCTGGACTAGGTTGACTTCTCCTCCACCGAAATTCGTCTAAGTACTTTTCTGTCAGTATTTTTGTTGCATGTTCGTCGCACCATATCTTTGCACCCGTGGCTTCGTTTTGGGCGTGTAGCATACCGAATTATTCATCTCAAAGATTACATCATTTCATCTCACTGCATCTTTTTCATTTGAGCTCATCTTGTTGCCCAAAATGCTGTTGGAAGAGTGCTTCATAATGTTAGTTTCAGATTCTTATCAGAACATGCACTTTTGTCATTTTTGCCATGATTGATGTGTCCATCCTATGTACTTGATCCCTACATGTGTTTTGATCTACGCCATGTCATCTTTACAGAGGTGCTTACCATGTATTTTTGTGATCAATGTGGTGACTAGCACAAGCATGCAAACTAGGCTTCGTGATATTGCTGATTTTAGTCCCTGTTCTGCCGATATTTTGATGCCATGTAAACATGATGCTACAGAGAGATCCATGCATATTTTGAGATACTTCAGTAAGGGTGTTTTGAACATATGGTTGTTGTATACCCATTCATGCCCTTGGTTGCAATTATGGAGTAGTCTAGCATGTCATTTTCGTGCTCTACTTTTGCTTCAAAATGTTTCCTGGCAGATTGTTTACATGTTATTCAATTTTGCCAAGGTTGTTGTAGTTGATCCGTGTATGCTATGATGTTGTTCTTGCCATGTATAGATTCTATTCCATGTCTTCTTGATGGATGTATGCTTAGTTTATCATGAAATGCTCTGTAGTGAGTGCATCGAGCTCACGAAGGTGCCTTCGTAATTCTGTCAATGCCATGCCTTGTTTGCTGAATCTGTTAACGAAACTTGCTATGTTTACATGGGTGCCATCATATTTTCAGATCCTTTTTGGCTTATGGTCAGTAAGGGACTTTTGATCTATCCTTTGAGTAGATTCATGCCATGTCTTGTTTTGCTATTATAAGTTCATGTAGCTTGTTGATAACTTGCTCTGAACATTGCTTCGTGATGCTGTTTATGCCATGACCAACCTGATATTTTTTGCACTTTCACCATGCTTGTTTGAACCTGGTATGATGTGATTTAGCCGTAGCTCAGTGTTCCTATTTTGTTAAGCATCTCCTGTAGATCACTTCCATATGTTTTGTTTTTATGTTGGTGTGCTGTAGCATAGTTTCTTGTTGCATGCTAAGTAGCATCGTGCTGTTAATCGCAGCTTTGTGCCATTCTTGTCTTGCTTGCCATTTGCAAACCGTGCATCCGTTTCCGGTGATCCTTATATCGATTTCAACCGAAATCATCTCATCTTTCCAGCGGCATACTTGGTTTGCCAAGTTGAAGCCTTGTTCATCCTTTTTCCTCCCAGAGCACGCATATGCATTGCATATCACATCTCGCATATCATGACATGTATTGCGTCATGTTGCTTGTGCATTGCACCGTGATTTATTGTGGTTCCTTTGCTTGTGTTCCTGATTTGGGTAGAGCCGGAACATGAGTACGTGCACGAGGAACATGTTGAGTACGCTAACGAGGATCAAGCCTTCGACAACTCTGAGAACCTTGCAGGCAAGATGACCATACCTTCGATTTCACATCTATCTTTGCTTGCTAGTACTCGCTCTATCGCTATGTTAGCTCTACCTGCCTTTGTTTATCATGCCTCCCTATTGCCATGTCAAACCTCTAACCATCCTGTCCTAGCAACCATTGTTTGGCTATGTCACCACTTTTGCTCAGCCCCTCTTATAGCATTGTTAGTTGCAGGTGAAGATGAAGTTTGTTCCTGGTTGGAACATGGATATTTTGGGATATCACAATATCTCCTGTTTAATTAATGCACCTTATATACTTGGTAAAGGATGGAAGGCTCGGCCTTATGCCTGGTGACTTGTTCCACTCTTGCCGCCCTAGTTTCCATCACACCGGTGTTATGTTCCTTGATTTTGCGTTCCTTACACGGTTGGGTGATTTATGGGACCCCCTTGACAGTTCGCTTTGAATAAAACTCCTCCAGCAAGGCCCAAACTTGGTTTTACCATTTGCCACCTAAGCCCTTTTCCCTTGGGTTTTCGCGAGCCCAAGGGTCATCTTTATTTACCCCCCGGGCCAGTGCTCCTCCGAGTGTTGGTCCAAACTAGAGCACCTTGCAGGACCATTCCTTGGCAACTTGGATTCGTCGGTTCCTGTACGCTTCACTTATCCGGTGTGCCCTGAGAATGAGATATGTGCAGCTCCTATCGGGATTTGTCGGCACTTCGGGTGGCTTTGCTGGTCTTGTTTTACCATTGTCGAAATGTTTTGCGAACCGGGATTCCGAGGCTGATCGGGTCATCCCGGGAGAAGGTATATCCTTCTTGACCGTGAGAGCTTGTGATGGGCTAAGTTGGGACACCCCTGCAGGGTATATTATCTTTCGAAAGCCGTGCCAGCGGTTATGAGGCTGATGGGAATTTGTTAATGTCCGGTTGTAGATTACTTGACACTTGACTTCATTCAAATGCATCAACCGTGTGTGTAGCCGTGATGGTCTCTTCTCGGCGGAGTCCGGGAAGTGAGCACAGTTTGAGTTATGCTTGACGTAAGTAGTTTCAGGATCACTTCTTGATCACTTCTAGCTCCTTGACCGATGTGTTGCTTCTCTCCTCGCTCTCACTTGCGTATGTTAGCCACCATATATGCTTAGTGCTTGCTGCAGCTCCACCATATTACCCCTTTTCCTACCTAGGAGCTTAAATAGTCTTGATCTCGCGGGTGTGAGATTGCTGAGTCCTCGTGACTCACAGATTCTACCAAAACAGATGCAGGTGCCGAGGATACCAGCGCAGATGGCGCAACCGAGCTCAAGTGGGAGTTTGATGAGGCCCTTGGTCGTTACTATGTATCGTTTCCAGATGATCAGTAGAGGAGCCCAGTCGGGACGATCGGGGGTCTAGCATTTGGGGTTGTCTTCTTTTCATTTGAATTTGACCGTAGCCGGTCTATGAGTGTATTTGAATGATGTATGATCTTAATTTATGTATTGTGTGAAGTGGCGATTGTAAGCCAACTCTCTTTATCCCATTCTTGTTCATTACATGGGATTGTGTGAAGATGACCCTTCTTGCGACAAAACCACCATGCGGTTATGCCTCTAAGTCGTGCTTCGACACGTGGGAGATATAGCCGCATCGTGGGTGTTACAAGTTGGTAATCAGAGCCATCCCCGACTTAGGAGCCCCCTGCTTGATTGTTTGCTGGCGATGTTGAGTCTAGAACAAAAATGTTTTGAGTCTTAGGATTATATATATCGGAGAGTAGGATTCTTTTTACTCCTCAGTCCCTTCGTCGCTCTGGTGAGGTCTCCTGACGTAGATGTTTTGACTGTCCTCTTCTCAAATTTCACAACAACAACAACAACAACAACAAAGCCTTTAGTCCCAAACAAGTTGGGGTAGGCTAGAGGTGAAACCCATAAGATCTCGCAACCAACTCATGGCTCTGGCACATGGATAGCAAGCTTCCACGCACCCCTGTCCATAGCTAGCTCTTTGTCGACTCTTCTCAAATTTCACAAAAAAATTTTTTAGGATCACACGGGTATCTTGGAACCGTTTCGATGGTTTTGTGACGAGAACATTGTTCTGTGTGCCTCCTGTCTATTATGTGGCTTTGACCCGGTGAGTTGAGCTCCAAGGTGTTGTCGTCACAATTTTATCGTTGCAGTTCTGGAATACCTGAGTTTTGCCGACATCAAAAATCTCTTTTATGCAGTTGTTGGTGAGATAACCTCGATGCCACCCAGTACTGGGGCGGGAGTTCAGGAGTATTGCCATAACTCGTATAACGGATGCTTTTCGAAGGTTGAGGTACACGATTTCTGAAGGTTTCTTGGTTATGTGTTGACGGATGGATACAGCTGGATGTAGGGATTGTTAGTTTGGGTGAGATATATTGCTTCGCCTGTATCCCCAACACCTGATTGCATAACCAGAAAGTTTCGGGAGTTTATAGGTGGGATTCAAGTAGTTCTAGCATTTCTTCCTACAGATATTTGGTTTGTGATTGGGTAATCCTTACCACTTATTTGTTCCAGTTGTACCTTGTTTATTTCATTCATCAATCTCTTATCAAGTGGCTTCTCACCTTAATGGACGTGTGATCTTTGCTTTGGAATTCATTCGTTCATCTTTGTTCGAATGTTTATTGTGAAGACTATATGTTGCAATTTCTATCCGCTGATTCAACTTGTCTATCTGTCTATCAAGATGTTAATGGATGTCACCCTCTTCAGGATGGCTCCGCCAACGCGTCAGAATCCGGAACGCAATGATGGGAGTCAGGCGAACCCTCCACCTCCACCTCCGCCTCCGGAGGCATGGCAAGCTTAGATGGCAGCCACAAACGCCAATGCCCAGATGATGATCCAGCTCATGCAAGAGCGCAACCAAGGCCAAGGCAACCAAGGGAATCAAGGTCAAGGGCAGTTCAATCATCAGCCTCTATTTCCTACCCTCAACCAATTCCTTGCAAATCAGCCGAAGACTTTCAGCTACTGTGCCGAAGCCACAGACGCCGATGATCGGCTCGTGGATATCAACAAGCATTTTGAATGCAGCAATGTCATGCCTGAGGACTATGTCAAGTTCGCTTCTTTTCAGCTCAAGGATCAAGCAGCTGATTGGTTCCAGCAATACAAGGATTCCAGAGGAGGTCGAGTGATTACTTGGACTGACTTCTGTCGGGACTTTAAAGCTCACCACATTCCTACCAGTGTTGTTGAGAGCAAGCGTGAGGAGTTCTGCAATCTCAAGCAAGGCAACATGTCAGTGTACGAATACAACAAGCAGTTTCAGAAACTTGCTCGCTTTGCTAAGCAAGATGTTCCTGATGAGAAGAGTATGATCTATCAATTCAGAGGTGGCCCTAGAGAGGATCTGCAGTTAGCTCTCGTTCTTGTTGAGCCTACTCAGTTTGATCAATTCTACAATATGGCACTCAAGCAAGAAGGTGCTCAGCTCAAGTGTGAGGCTTCTAAGAAGAGAATCAGGGATGTAGTGCAATCTTCTTCTTCCTCACAAGTGGCAGCTAAGCAGCAGAAGTTCTACCTTCCTCCTCCTCCGTTTCGTCAGCCTTACCAGCAGAAGAACTCAGGTGGTCGTGGATCTTCCCACCCACCCAACCCAGGCTATCAGAACAAGTCTCAGCCTCAAGCTCCAAGGTCAAATGCTCCTTATCATCGTCCGCTCTCAGAAGTGACTTGCAACAAGTGCCAGCAGAAAGGTCACTACGCGAACAAATGCTTTAATCAAAGGCGCCTTCCTCCTCCTCCTCCTGTGAGATCTTCAAGCAATGTTGTGGTCAAGCATAATCCAAAGTCTGCAAAGGTGAACATGATGAATGCAGCTCAGGCAGAGGATTCTTCAGATGTGATAATGGGTAATATTCCAGTTAATGATATTCCTGCTAAAGTCTTATTTGATACTGGTGCATCGCATTGTTTCTTGTCAAGATCGTTCTTTGCAAAGAGTGATTTTAATTGGTCTTACCTGGATAAACCTTTGGGTGTTGTTTCTCCGGGGAAGTCAATGAGGGCCAACTCGGTAGTTCATGATGTTTCCATCAAGATGGGCGACTACAAATTTCTTTCTAAACCATTTGTTCTTGGTGACTCAGATATTGATCTAATTTTCGGGATGGACTCGCTTTCTAAGCACAAGGCTCAGCTTGATTGTGCTGCCAGGCAAATTCAATTGACACACTCTTCTAAGGATGTTATCATCTATGCCGCTCGTGATGAAACGATTCAGTTGTTTTCTCTCAATGAGAAGGGCGAGTTGGATGCTATTTCTCAAATTCCAGACGTTTGTGAGTACCAAGATGTCTTTCTAGAAGAGCTTCCGGGTATGCCTCCTCATCAGCCAGTCGAATTCGTTATTGATCTTGAGCCTGGAACTGAACCCGTTTGCAAGCGTCCATACAAGCTTGGACCCAAGGAGCTGAAGGAATTGAAGAAGCATCTCGATGAACAAGAGCGTCTGGGTTTGATCAGACCGAGTTCATCCCCATGGGGTTGTGGAGTTCTTTTTGTCCAGAAGAAGGATGGCACGGACCGACTTTGCGTCGATTACCGTCCATTGAACAAGAAGACAATCAAGAACAAGTATCCACTTCCCAACATCAATGAGCTTTTCGAGCAACTCAAAGGTGCTAAAGTATTCTCCAAGCTTGACCTTCGTATGGGTTATCATCAGATTCACATTCGTGAACAAGATATTCCCAAGACAGCATTCAGAACAAGCTATGGTTCTTATGAATATACTGTCATGTCTTTCGGCCTTGTCAATGCTCCTCCAACATTCTCTCGCATGATGAACTTTATCTTCAACCCTTACACAAATGAATTCTTTCTGGTGTATCTCGATGATATTTTGGTCTTCTCCAAGAATAAGCAGGATCATGCCAAACATTTGCGATTGGTGCTCGACAAGCTCAGAGAGCATCAATTCTATGTGAAGTTTTCCAAATGTGAGTTCTGGCTTGATGAAGTTCTTTATCTTGGTCACATCATCTCTGCCAAGGGCATTGCAGTTAATTCCACGAAGGTGTCTGCAGTTGTGAATTGGGAACCTCCTCAGAATGTCAAGCAACTTCGCAGTTTTCTTGGTCTTGCAAGCTATTGCCGAAGGTTCATTGAGAACTTCTCTAAGATTGCAACGCCTCTTTCCAACCTCCTCCAGAAGCATGTCAAGTATGTCTGGACACCTGAGTGTGACGTCACTTTCAACACCCTCAAAGAGAAGCTAGTCACAGCTCCTGTCTTGACTCCTCCTGATGAATCCAAGCCATTCAAAGTATTCTGTGATGCTTCCCTTCAAGGTCTAGGTGTTGTGTTGATGCAAGGGAAAAAAGTTGTGGCCTATACCTCTCGTCAGTTGAAGCCCAATGAAAAGAACTACCCCACTCACGATCTTGAGTTGGCGGCAGTTGTCCATGCATTGATAACATGGAGACATCTCTTATTGGGAAGGCAAGTGGACATTTTCACCGATCACAAGAGCCTCAAGTATATCTTCACTCAACCCAACCTCAACCTCAGGCAAACTCGATGGGTCAAAATGATTCAAGAGTACAATCCGAGTACTGAATATACTCCTGGCAAGGCGAATGTGATTGTAGATGCTCTGAGCAGAAAGGCTTATTGCAACAGTCTAATTCTCAAGCCGTTTCAACCGGATCTTTGTGAAGCCTTCCGCAAGCTGAATCTTCAAGTTGTTCCTCAAGGCTTTCTTGCCAACCTCATAGTCTCTCCTACTTTGGAAGATCAAATTCGTGAGGCACAACTCCTGGATACCATGGTGAAGAAGGTGAAACGTGGTATTGACAAGGGCATTCCCAAATACAAGTGCTATCGCTTGGATGACAAAGATACTCTTTTCTTCGAGGATCGAATTGTGGTTCCCAAAGGCGATCTGAGAAAAGTCATCATGAACGAGGCACACAATTCCCTCCTATCCATTCATCCTGGAAGTACAAAGATGTACCATGACCTCAAGCAGTCGTATTGGTGGACTTGAATGAAGCGAGAAATTGCTCAATTCGTGAATGAATGTGATGTCTGCAGAAGAGTGAAAGCAGAACACCAAAGACCAGCAGGTCTCCTCCAACCTCTTGCTATTCCGGAATGGAAGTTTGACCATATCGAGATGGACTTCGTGACTGGTTTTCCTAAGTCCAAGCGTGGAAATGATGCTATCTTCGTTGTCATTGACAAGCTTACTAAAGTGGCTCATTTTCTTCCTATCAAAGAATCTATCACAGCAACTCAGCTAGCAGAGCTATACACCTCCAGAATTGTCTTCTTGCACGGCATTCCACAATTGATATCTTCAGATTGTGGAAGCATCTTCACTTCTAAGTTCTGGGACTTCTTTCAGAAGGCCATGGGCTCCAACATTCGTTTCAACACAACTTTCCATCCTCAAACAAGTGGCGAAGTTGAGCGAGTCAATCAAATCCTTGAAGATATGCTCAGGGCTTGTGTCATCTCTTTCGGTATGAAGTGGGAAGATTGTCTTCCATATGCCGAGTTCTCCTACAACAACAACTTCCAAGTGAGTTCGGGCAAGGCCCCATTCGAAATTCTCTATGGCAGAAAGTGTCGTACTCCTCTCAATTGGTCCGAGACAGGTGAACGCCAACTTCTTGGGAACGACTTGATCACAGAATCTGAGGAAATGTGCAAAGTCGTTCGTGAGAATCTCAAAGCCGCGCAATCGCGCCAAAAGAGTTATTATGATAGCAAGCACCATGACTTGGCTTTTGAAATCGAAGACCATGTCTACCTCCGCGTCTCTCCAATGAAAGGCACTCGTCGCTTCGGTATCAAAGGGAAGCTTGCCCCTAGATATGTGGGTCCTTTCAAGATCATTGGCAAAAGAGGCGATCTCGCCTATCAACTTGAGCTTCCATCCAACTTTGCGAACGTGCATGATGTGTTTCACGTGTCACAGCTTCGCAAGTGCTTCAAGACTCCTAAGTGCACTATCAACTTTGAAGAGATTGACCTCCAAGAAGATCTCTCTTATCATGAGCACCCCGTTGCTATTCTTGAAGAAACCGAGCGCAAGACTCGCAACAAGTCGATCAAATTCCTGAAAGTGAAGTGGTCACACCATTCCGACCGAGAAGCCACCTGGGAGCGCGAGGATCACCTCCGTTCTGAATATCCGGAGTTCTTTCAGTCCTAGATCTTGGGACGAGATCCTCTTGTAGTGGTGGAGTGTTGTAACACCCCGGATGTAACTTTCCATCTTTGTAACTCCAACTCTTGCCTTTTTTGGCTATGTGATATGATATTCCCTCCATGGTTAGGTTTTGTCTTTTGTTTTGAATTTTATTCATGTCATGCATATCATATCATGTCATCATGTGCATCTCATTTGCATACATGTTCGACTCATGCATCCGAGCATTTTCCCCGTTGTCCGTTTCGCAATCCGACACTCCCACTTACACTGGCGCACCCCTCTTGTCTCTTTTCGTGTGCGGGTGTTAAACGTTCTCGGAATGGACCGAGCCTTGCCAAGTGGCCCTGGTATAACACCGGTAGACCGCCTGTCAAGTTTCGGGTCATTTGGAGTTCGTTTGGTACTCCAACGGTTATCCGCATAACCGCAAAGGCCTCTTTTGAGTTGCAGCCCAACACCCCTCCAAAACAGCCCAATAACCCATCTAAGTCACTTCCATGCTCTCCGTCGTCAGATCACGATCGTGTGGGCGAAAACTACACCTCATTTGGACACTCCTAGCTCCCTCTACATATAAGAACACCTCCCCCTCCGAAATTCCGGATCAATCCACCCTAACCCTAGCCCCGCTCCTCTCCCCTCCACCGGACGTCTCCGATTCGGGCCGGACACGTTCGCCCGCCGCCCCGGACGAACCAGGAGCTGCCACGTGGCGCTCCGGCGCCCGCCGCCGCCGCCGGCCCGCTAGGCCCGTGGGAGGCCCGCCCGGCCCGTTCCGCTGC
>NC_041389.1:52449358-52456708 GCF_002162155.2 Triticum dicoccoides
GCGGACCTCCGCTGCCTCGGCCGCCCGCCGCCTCCGCCTGAAGCTCCCCGCGACCCGCTCCTCCGCCCCGCCGTCGCGCCGACCGCGCCGCCCGGCCGCTCCTCTGCGCCGCCCGGCCGCGCCGTCCGCCGCCGCCTCAGTCGGCTGCGCCGCCGCGCGCCCTGCCTCCGGCGCCGCCCGGCCCCGCCTCCGCCCGAAGCCCATGTCGCCGGCCTCGCCCTCCGCCGGATCCGGCCGCCTCGGCCCTCCCCGAGCTCCTCTTCGTCCTCTTCGGCGAGTCTCCAGTCGCCTTGGCTTCCGTGCAGCCGGAGCCAGATCCGATCTGGACTAGGTTGACTTCTCCTCCACCGAAATTCGTCCAAGTCCTTTTCTGTCAGTATTTTTGTTGCATGTTCGTCACACCGTATCTTTGCACCCGTGGTTTTCTTTTGGGCGTTTAGCATAACGAATTGTTCGCCTCGAAGAGTACATCATTTCATCTCATTGCATCTTTTTCATTTGAGCTCATCTTGTTGCCCGAAATGCTGTTGGAAGAGTGCTTCATAATGTTAGTTTCAGATTCTTATCAGAACATGCACTTTTGTCATTTTTGCCATGATTGATGTGTGCATCCTATGTACTTGATCCCTACATGTGTTTTGATCTATGCCATGTCATATTTACAGAGGTGCTTACCATGTATTTTTGTGATCAATGTGGTGACTAGCACAAGCATGCAAACTAGGCTTCGTGATATTGCTGATTTTAGTCCTTGTTCTGCCGATATTTTGATGCCATGTAAACATGATGCTACAGAGAGATCCATGGATATTTTGAGATACTTCAGTAAGGGTGTTTTGAACATATGGTTATGCTATATCCATCAATGCCCCTGGTTGCAACTATGTAGTAGTCTAGCATGTCATTTTCGTGCTCTACTTTTGCTTCAAAATGTTTCCTGGCAGATTGTTTACATGTTATTCAATTTTGCCAAGGTTGTCATAGTTGATCCGTGTATGATATGATGTTGTTCTTGCCATGTATAGCTTATATTCCATGTCTTCTTGATGGATGTATGCTTAGTTTATCATGAAATGCTCTGTAGTGAGTGCATCGAGCTCACGAAGGTGCCTTCGTAATTCTGTCAATGCCATGCCTTGTTTGCTGAATCTGTTAACGAAACTTGCTATGTTTACATGGGTGCCGTCATATTTCTGATCCTTTTTGGCTTATGGTCAGTAAGGGACTTTTGATCTATCCTTTGAGTAGATTCATTCCATGTCTTGTTTTTCTATTATAAGTTCCTGTAGCTTGTTGATAACTTGCTCTAAAGAATACTTCGTGATGCTGTTTATGCCATGACCAACCTGATATTTTTTGCACTTTCACCATGCTTGTTTGAACCTGGTATGATGTGATTTAGCCGTAGCTCAGTGTTCCTCTTTTGTTAAGCATATCATGTAGATCACTTCCATATGTTTTGTTTTTATGTTGGGGTGCTGTAGCATAGTTTCTTGTTGCATGCTAAGTAGCATCATGCTGTTAATCGCAGCTTTGTGCCATTCTTGTCTTGCTTGCCATTTGCAAACCATGCATCCGTTTCCGGTGATCCTTATATCGATTTCAACCGAAATCATCTCATCTTTCCAGCGGCATACTTGGTTTGCCAAGTTGATGCCTTGTTCATCCTTTTTCCTCCCGGAGCACGCATATGCATTGCATATCACATCTCGCATATCATGACATGTATTGCATCATGTTGCTTGTGCATTGCACCGTGATTTATTGTGGTTCCTTTGCTTGTGTTCTTGCTTTGGGTAGAGCCGGGATACGAGTATGTGCACAAGGAACCTATTGAGTACGCTAACGAGGATCAAGCCTTCGACAACTTTGAGAACCTTGCAGGAAAGATGACCATACCTTCGATATCACTTCTATCTTTGATTGCTAGTACTCGCTCTATCGCTATGTTAGATCTACCTGCCTTTGTTTATCATGCCTCCCTATTGCCATGTCAAACCTCTAAACATCCTGTCCTAGCAACCGTTGTTTGGCTATGTCACCGCTTTTGCTTAGCCCCTCTTATAGCGTTGTTAGTTGCAGGTGAAGATGAAGTTTGTTCCTGGTCGGAACATGGATATTTTGGGATATCACAATATCTCCTGTTTAATTAATGCACCTTATATACTTGGTAAAGGGTGGAAGGCTCGGCCTTATGCCTGGTGACTTGTTCCACTCTTGCCGCCGTAGTTTCCGTCATACCGGTGTTATGTTCCTTGATTTTGCGTTCCTTACACGGTTGGGTGATTTATGGGACCCCCTTGACAGTTCGCTTTGAATAAAACTCCTCCAGCAAGGCCCAAACTTGGTTTTACTATTTGCCACCTAAGCCCTTTTCCCTTGGGTTTTTGCGAGCCCAAGGGTCATCTTTATTTACCCCCCCGGGCCAGTGCTCCTCCGAGTGTTGGTCCAAACTAGAGCACCATGCGGGACCATTCCTTGGCAACTTGGATTCGTCGGTTCCTGTACGCTTCGCTTATCCGGTGTGCCCTGAGAACGAGATATGTGCAGGTCCTATCGGGATTTGTCGGCACTTCGGGCGGCTTTGCTGGTCTTGTTTTACCATTGTCGAAATGTTTTGCGAACCGGGATTCCGAGGCTGATCGGGTCTTCCCGGGAGAAGGTATATCCTTCTTGACCGTGAGAGCTTGTGATGGGCTAAGTTGGGACACCCCTGCAGGGTATATTATCTTTCGAAAGCCGTGCCCGCGGTTATGAGGCAGATGGGAATTTGTTAATGTCCGGTTGTAGATAACTTGACACTTGACTTCATTAAAATGCATCAACCGTGTGTGTAGCCATGATGGTCTCTTCTCGGCGGAGTCCGGGAAGTGAACACGGTTTGAGTTATGCTTGACGTAAGTAGTTTCAGGATCACTTCTTGATCATTTCTAGCTCCTTGACCGATGCGTTGCTTCTCTCCTCGCTCTCACTTGCGTATGTTAGCCACCATATATGCTTAGTGCTTGCTGCAACTCCACCATATTACCCCTTTTCCTACCTAGGAGCTTAAATAGTCTTGATCTCGCGGGTGTGAGATTGCTGAGTCCTCGTGACTCATAGATTCTACCAAAACAGATGCAGGTGCCGAGGATACCAGCGTAGATGGAGCAACCGAGCTCAAGTGGGAGTTTGATGAGGCCCTTGGTCATTACTATGTATCGTTTCTAGATGATCAGTAGAGGAGCCCAGTCGGGACGATCGGGGATCTAGCATTTGGGGTTGTCTTCTTTTCATTTGAATTTGACCGTAGCCGGTCTATGAGTGTATTTGAATGATGTATGATCTTAATTTATGTATTGTGTGAAGTGGCGATTGTAGGCCAACTCTCTTTATCCCATTCTTATTCATTACATGGGATTGTGTGAAGATGACCCTTCTTGCGACAAAACCACCATGCGGTTATGCCTCTAAGTCATGCTTCAACACGTGGGAGATATAGCCGCATCGTGGGTGTTACAGGCATACCCGCTCCCCCCGAGATGGGCTAGGGAATCTCTCCGCTTGCTCCCCGCCATTATAGGTGGCTAGTCCGGATTGGACGGGGACCATGTATGCGGGCGGAAGGAACCCTTTGGTCTTCAGCTCTATTAGGCGGCTGTGAGGGATGGAACACTTTTCCCAATCCCCTGGTTTCGAGCTAGGGGAGCGACAGGCAGGTCTGCGGCGACCGGTGATGATGGGATGGCCTCTTTAGGACGCGCTCTCCGGGATGCTTTCTCGGGAGAAGGTGGTGTGATTTGGATCTGAGGATCCCCGTCTCTTCAAATAGACGGCTTGCCTACGAGATTAGGGTGGCAAATGTAAAAATGCCCCGGCCCCTTGTCTCCGCTCGACATGTGGAGATGGCCATTATTGAAGCACAGAAGCCGAGGAGTACAACCTTACTGGGAGGCCGGACACTATTCGCTATGACAGGTGCGCCGGATTTGGAGAAGAACCCGCCTTGCATTGCCAAAGAAAACCTGCGCGCCGGACTCATCGTCATTGAAGCCTGGTTCGGGGGCTACTGAGGGAGTCCTGGATAAGGGGGTATCCGGAGGGCCGGACTATATACTTTGGCCGGACTGTTGGACTATGAAGATACAAGATTGAAGACTTTGTCCCATGTCTGGATGGGACTCTCCTTGGCGTGGAAGGCAAGCTTGGTGATTCGGATGTGGATCTCCTTCCCTGTAACCGACTCTGTGTAAACCCTAGCCCGCTCCGATGTCTATATAAACTGGAGGGTTTAGTCCGTAGAAAACAACAATCATACCATAGGCTAGGGTTTAGCCTCTCTGATCTTGTGGTAGATCAACTCTTGTAATACTCATATCATCAAGATCAATCAAGCAGGAAGTAGGTTATTACCTCCATCGAGAGGGTCCGAACCTGGGTAAACATCGTGTCCCCAGGCTCCTGTTACCATCAGCCTTAGACGCACAATTTGGGACACTACTATATAAAAGCTTACCAGTAGCGCTTGTTTTTGTGCTACCAGTAGCGCGGGGACCAGCGCTACTGCTACGACGCTACAACTATTTTGTAGCAGTAGCGCGTTTCTAGACCAGCGCTACTGGTAAGTTCAACTACTAGTAGCATGTTTTTAGGCCAGCGCTACTGCTAACATTTATGTTTTTTTTAATATTTTGGCGTTGTACATGTTTAAACAGATATATCTTTTATACAATAACAACTCATCATGAACTAGTCTATTTAAATAGCATATTCATTACCAGTAGTCATCACCACCAAACAATGTTCATCAATGAGACATCATATATATAACAAGTTGGTCACTAGTCATAATCACAACTCCTCATCCTCCTTAACTCTAACACATTATAGCACATAATAACACATTCTACCTAGGACCTACTCCTCTCATAGGACCTACTCTACCCTCTCTTAGGTAAAATATCATAAAACAAGATAGGCATTGACTCTTGATTAAGGAAACTGGACTCTCCATAGTGAAGAACAAAGATCATCCTGTCTCCAAGTCTTGGCCTACGCACAACGTTGCTTCCAAGTAGCTCTCTATGATGGTTGAAACATTTTTCCAATCATTTATTATCATGGCTTCCTTGCTTTTAGAAATCCGGTATGGACAGGAGTGATGTGGATACTGTGGCTGACCTGGCTGTGGTGGCCGTAAGCTCATAACATCAACGCGACCTCTTGGCAACATCAGATGAGGCAGACAATCCATCGGGATTTTCTATTAAAATACATAGTAATAACTTTGTAGTTAGCAATGTAGTTTAGTTTTAGAAAAAAATATGCAAAAGATGCACGGATGTCGTAATAGTAGAAAATCTTATCATGCTCTCCATTGATGTTACCATAGCACACTGCGTGCACTAGTGGCACATATTGACCATAATTTTGAGGAATTCGATAATAGCTATTGTAATTCTCAAGATCAGTAAAAAATGTGATAAGACCATCTTTCTCCTTATAAGTTAATTGTGCTTCATCATTGTAGTAGTAGGTTCTGTCTACCATCTTCCATACATTTTTTGAAGAATGAAAATAAGCTGTCAATGGAAATAAGCTGTCAAATATTTTGAAATAAACAATATAAATTACTTAGTAAATATGTTTAAGAAACTCACACAGCGGTAGAACTGGAAGCGTGTCAACAAGGACGCAAATGGTCATATCATTTTCGTCGATGTCAGGATCACCAAGATCGAAGGTGAGAAGCATACCCTCATGAAAATCATACGCCTTGGAAAGGGATTCCCAATTCGGGAAACCAAAATTGGATGAGTTCACAGAATTGTATAGTTTTACAGCAAAATCATAACCATGATGGGTCCTTAGTTGAATTATCTTTGTCTCCGTGCTTTCATGATATTCAAAACCCATCTTCTCCAAGACATAGCGTCTTGCATGGCATGGGATAAGCTAGTCAAATTGTAAAAGACGGAAATTACATGTTGAAGAAGCAGAGAAGTCATGCAAAAATAACAAAAAACACTTGTCATCCTTGCGTACCGTATCAACATCGAAGATCTCTTGGAGCTTGATGCTGAAGCGTCGACCTTCTACCAGGTGAGGCCTGTCGCACAGACCGCGCTCATCTTCGCAGTAATCGCACATAGCGAATTCCCTTTCGTCGTCAGACATTTCCTAATAGGTAATTAATAATCCATCATGAATACATATGTAGTAGTTTGTAGCACAAACCGCGCTCATGTTTTGCATTCAATAAGCAAATAACTAATAGGTAATTAATAATCCATCATCGAATACATATATAGTAGTTTGTAGCAAAGATCATCATATAATATCACTAATACATCTCGAATAATAGGTCCTCTAGGTTTAGTGGGCCGCGGTGAACACCCAAAGAGAAGGAACCATCACCGAATCATAGCTCTGGTGAGATCTCCAAATAATCTGCCAGGTATTGGAGAACCGGTCATTCGCAAACGCAACCAAGTAGCGCTGGACATGCGCGTTCTCCTTCGTGAGACGGTGTTGCACCACCTGCGCGAGGGACTGAAGCCTCTCCACCGATGCAGGCCCATGTGACCGCCACCAAAGAAGCTCCAGGTCGACGACGGGATGGCTCCTCACTAAGCTGTGCTCACCAGAAGGTAGCACAACCCAGTACCAGCCCGGCGGAGCCCAGTCCCGGACATGGCCCCTCGGCTCAAGCAGGAGTCCTTCGCCGAGTCGACGACAAGGATGCGGGATAGGCATCACCGACGTCGAGAACAAAATGCTTAATTATGAAAACAAAGTTAATAAACACTTAGCAAAATTTGACATGACCTTTGCTAAAAACAGGACCAATCGACCGCCTGAAATTTGCCAGAACGTAAACGAATCGACATTTCTGGCAAAACATAGGCCACTCGGAAAAATATAACATGTCCAAAATGTGACATGTCCAAAATGTGACATGTTCAAAATGTGACTAAAAAACTAACAACAATTGCTTTAACTAAAAAAATACCTAGAATTCTGTTAACTACACCTAAAACAACTAAAACACCTAAAATTCTGTTAACCACACCTAAAACAACTAAACCACCTACAATTCTGTTAACTACACCTAAAACAACTAAAACACCTAAAACTCTTTTAAATACACTTAAAACAAATTCAACATTATTCTAAGAACACCTACATTATTATAAGAACCTACCTTTTTAACTAAAACACCTACAAATTTAACTAAAACACCTAAAAATTCAACTAAAACACCTACATTATTTAACTAAAGCACCTACAAATTTAACTAAAACAACTAAAAATAAACTACTCTCTAATAACTATAACTAGGGAGGGAGGGAGGAGGAGGAAGGAGGGAGG
>NC_041389.1:52457002-52485751 GCF_002162155.2 Triticum dicoccoides
GGGAAGGAGGGCCGGCGCGGGGGCGGGCGGCCGGAGTAGGACGCGGGGGCGGCGGCCGGATCGGGGGACGACTGAGGGATTCGATCTGGTGTGAGCATGTGAGTGTGAGTGAGGGGAGGGGTGGCGCGCGTGCCAGCGCGGGAGGAATCAGAGAGGTGGGCTTAGCGGCAGTGTGGGGTAGGCGGCCCAGCGCTATAGCTAAAGCTGCAACGGGGGCCCAAGACCGTGGCTCATTAGCAGTAACGCTGGCTGTGAAATCCAGCGCTACTGCTAACGTGCACTTGTAGCGCTTGTGCTGGTCGGCGCTACTGCTAAATATCAGTAGCGATGGGTATCTAACCAACACTACTGCTAAATGTCTACCTATAAGCATTTTCCTAGTAGTGGGACCCCCTACCCGAGATCCGCCGGTTTTGACACCGACAACAGCCATGGCCTCAGGCCCTGCCGGAGTTGGCAGCCCCGCGGCAAGGCTGGCATCCACGGCGGCACCTTCTCCAGCGGCCCCGGGGGGCTTGGTGGGGAAGTACTTGCCGGGGCCTAGCTTCCTCCGCTTGTTCTGCCCGGCTAATGGTTCGACGGATGGTTGAGTTAGCTGAAGCACAAAAGTACGTGGTTCCACAGGTAGCTTGAGGGCAGCGCGCTTTGACCAGTAGTCGGCAATGTCGTTCTCCGTCCGAGGGACGTGCTCCACTTGTATACCATCAAAGCGCTCCTCTAGCTTCCTCACTTCATCCACGTAAGCTTCCATCAACGGGCTTTGGTAATGTTTGTTGATCTGCCTGATGACGAGTTGGGAGTCGCCCCTGACGATGAGCTTTTTCACTCCGAGGTCCGCTGCGATCCTGAGAGCGGTGAGCAAACCCTCGTACTCGGCGGTATTATTGGTTGACATCTCCCGAGGAAAGTGCATTTGGATGACGTACTTGAGGTGCTCTCCGGTGGGTGCGACAAGCAGCACACCAGCACCGGTGCCTTGCAGCAAAAAGGCCCCATCAAAGTACATGATCCAGTTGCGGCTCATTTCCTTGCCGGGGAGAGTTGTCTCGTGTACCTCTTCGTTAGGCGTCGAGGTCCACTCCGCAACAAACTTAGCCAAGACTCTGCTTTGAATCGTCGAGGTACTTTCAAACTTTAAACCGAAACTCGACAGCTCCAGGGCCCATTCCACGATCCTCCGCGTTGCATCTGGGTTATGCAGTATCCGTTGCAATGGGAGGCAGGTGACCACGGTGAGCTCGTGCACTTGGAAGTAATGGCGCAGCTTCCTCAAGGCCATAAGGAGGCCGAAGAGAAATTTTTGCACACCTGAGTACCTCGACCTAGCCCCCTGCAAGAGGGAGCTGACAAAGTAAACCGGGTGCTGCACCATTTTCTTCTTTTGCACCACTTTGCCCGGCCATGCGGGCCCTGCCGCACTGGCATCAGCCCCTGCCGGGGACTCAGTCTTGCCGGGACCGAGCCCTGCTGGGAAGGGTTCTGGCCCGCCATCCATTCACTCTACCGCTGCCGCTGCCTCTTCGTCGACCTCTCTCTGCACCACTTGATTTTTTGCCGCTAGATATAGCAGCAACGGTTCCTGTGGTTTGGGCACAACCAGCACTGGGGCAGAGGAGAGGTACTTCTTCAAGTCTTACAGCGCCGCCTCGGCCACTAGTGTCCACTCCACTGGGCCTGTCTTCTTCAAGATCTTGAAAAAGGGAAGGGCACGCTCCACAGACTTGGAGATGAATCTGCTCATGGCGGCAATGCAACCAGTGAGCCAACGCACGTCCTTTATCCGTTTGGGTGCCTCAATCTGCTCGATGGCCCTGATCTTGTCTGGGTTTGCCTCAATCCCGCGTTATGATACATAGAACCCGAGAAGCTTGCCGGACAGGACACCGAAGACACACTTCTCAGGGTTCAATTTGAGGTTGATCTTGCGCAGGTTTCCAAATGTTTCCTCCAGATCTTGCACAAGTGTTGCTTTGTCCTTGGTTTTGACCACTATGTCATCCATATAAGCTTCCATATTTCTATGTAGTTGGGGCTCAAAACCAATTTGGACTGGTCTTGCAAAGGTTGAGCCAGCACTCTTCAACCCAAAAGGCATCCGTAAAAAGCAATACGTACCACATGGGGTGATGAATGATGTCTTCTCCTCATCCTCTTTTGTCATGAAGATCTGGTGGTACCCTGAGTAGGCGTCGAGGAATGACAACATGTCACACCCAGTCGTGGAGTCAATAATTTGGTCGATGCGCGGTAACTGGAAGGGATCCTTTGGACAAGCCTTATTGATGTCTGTATAATCAATACACAGTCTCCACTTCCCGTTTGCCTTGCACACCACTACCAGATTGGCCAACCACGTCAGATGGAGTACTCCTCTTACCAAGCCTGCCGCCTCTAGCTTCCTGATCTCTTCTGCGATTAACTCTTGCCTCTCCAGAGCTTGCTTCCTAACCTTCTGCTTGACGGGCCGCGCATGAGGACAGACAGCAAGATGGTGCTCAATCACTTCCCTAGGAATGTTGGGGATGTCGGAGGCTTGCCATGCAAAGACATGGACATTTGCCCACAGGAAGGTGATGAGCTCACTTTCCTATTTGCTGTCGAGGGTGGAGCTTATGGTAAAAGCTCCCCCCGTGCCGTCCTCCTTGACGGGCACCTTCTTGGTCTCTGGTGGTGCGGCTCTGGACTTCTTGCTCTTGCAGGTGGAGCTCTTTGGCACGTCCTCAACAGGAGCGCGACACCCCGAAGAGGTGCGCTTGCCGGAGTGGGTGCGAGGGGTCTCGCCGGTCTTCTTTCCTTCTGGGGCTCCGTCAGCAGGAGCAGGTGCCTTAGCGGCAGCTGCTGCAACTGCTTCTCGGTAGAGTTGTTCAGCACAAATCAATGCATCTTTCTTGTTGGAGGGGACGGTGATGATGTTCATCGGCTCGGACATCTTCAGCATGTTGTAGGCGTAGTGTGAAGCCGCCATGAACTTGGCTAGTGCCGGGCGGCCGAGGATCCCATTGTAGGGCAAGGGGATCTCGACTACATAAAAAACAATCCTCTTCGTCTTGTGGTTCAGCTCGCCTCCGAACGTTACGGCAGTGTGACCTTTCCCTTCGGCTAGCTCCTCCCCGGGTTAACCCCTTGGAAAGTGCCCATCTCCTTGAGGTCTCCATCAGGGATCTGCAGCCTCTTGACCACAATAGGCGAGATCAAGTTTAGACCGGCCCCGCCGTCAACCAACATCTTTGTCACCTTGAGGTTGCGGATCATTGGTGAAACCAACAACGGCAAGCACCCAACCGCAGTAGTGCGGTCAGGGTGGTCCTCGGTGTCGAAGATGATGGGCATGCTGGACCATTTCAGCGCTTCCGTGTGTCGAATGATGGCTCCACCACTGTGATCTCACGCGCCCACTGCTTGAGCCGGCGGTGGAATGTATGCAGCGAGGCGCCACCATCGACGCACATGGCCTTTGTGGCTTTCTGGAACTCGTGGTCACCAGACTCATCGTCCTCGTCATGATCATCGCCTTCCTGCTTCTTGTCATGGCCCCGGGCAAGCCTGTCCTGCTGACTATCTTTGTCGCGGCGGCCTCATTGGCCGCCACGCTTCTTGCCGGATCCCTTGGCACCCTCTTGGCCCTTCTCCTTGTCCCGCCGCTCATACTCGGCCTTCTACTTCTCAGCGAGCAGCTCTACTTGACGACAGTTTTGTAGGTCATGGCCCTTGGTGCGGTGGATCTTGCAATACTGCTCGTCGGAGCCCCCTGGCTTGTCGGCAGCCGCCAAGGCCCGACAAGCGACACACCCGGCAACCTCCTTCCCGGGGTCGCCCACCTTGGTCTTCTTGGTGGCGCCGGTGTCGTCGGATCCCTCGACAGCAAGCACGGCCTTGCCCTTGCTTCCTGTTACGGCGCCGGCCCTTCTTCGTCGGGGTGGCGGTATCGCCCATGGAGTCGGTTTCCGCGCCGACATCTTCACCGGGGTACTTCCTTCCCTCTTCAGCGCGAGTGCATCGATCGGCTAGAACATAAAGCTCGGCCACATCCTTGAACTTGTTCATCGCCAGCTCCTCACGCATCTTGCGGTTGCGCACATTCTGGTGGAATGCACTGATCACAACGATAGGATGGACGTCGGGGATGTTGTACTACACTCGGCTTAACCTTTAGATGTACTTACGCAAGTTTTCTCCTTCCTTCTAGGGGATGATGTGCAAGTCACTCGCCTGGCCATGAGCTTGGTGGCCTCCGGTAAAGGCGCCAACAAACTCATGGCACAGATCCGCCCAAGAAGAAATGGAGTCCATTGGCAAGTGCATCAGCCATGACATAACATTAGGCTTGAGTCCCAACGGGAAGTAGTTGGCAAGCACCTTATCGTTGTGGGCCCCTGCATCTTGCATCGCGATGGTGTAGATGATGAGGAACTCCGACGGGTGAGTCTTGCCGTTGTACTTCTTGCCAACGTCGGGTTTGAACGTGCGGTGGGAGGGCCACTGGAACTGCCGCAGCTCATGGGTGAAGGCCGGACAACTCACCTCGTAGGGTAAGCCACCGTAGCCTCCCGACGTTGGGTGGTCCATAGTGGGCCCTGCTCGCCTGTTCGACTGGTGGCGTGCGTCACGTCGGTGCTCGATGGTGGTTCAAGCGTCCACATGAGCTCGCTCCTGAAGAACTTGGCGCTGGTCGCGGTGGGTTCGCGGGTCGGACGACACGATGGAGATATCATCATGAGCATCGTCACGACGGGTCGCCACCCGCGGTGGCCGGTGCGGAGGAGGGGAGTGCACCATGGCCGCATCACCCCCGGCCCGACCTCCGCTGGCATGCAGCGGCTCGACGGAGCGACGGCTTGCGGGTATCGTGGGCCGCAACTCATTGTTGGTGATGCCGATGAGGCTCCGGACAGTGGCCCTCCATTCGTCAAGCTTCTCCGCAGTGGGAGGAAAGTCGAGGAGCAGTTGCACGTGTGCTAGGGCTCCTACTGGCGTGGGCAGGGGAGAGAGCTGGGTGGACCGCGATGCGCTTTGACTTCTAACCACGTTAGAAGGAGCCCCACTACGGCCATGCAGCCGTCTGCCACCTTCGCCAGCGCCTCGGTGCGCATGCCGGCCCCCCTCATCCTGTGAAGGGCGCATGGGATTCTTCCCAGGGCGGAGCCCAGGGTCACCAGCAGGGCGGCGCTGCGCATCGCGCACAATCTGAGAAGAGCGCGCCGTGGGCGCTGGTGTTGTCGTCTTGGAGGTCGCCGCACCGCCAATTGGCGGCATGATGACGCCCCTGGAGGTCCCCGCGCCGCCTGCGGGGGGCCCGACTCCGTCTCTGGAGCCAGCGCCGCGCGGCTCATCGCCCGTCGTACGAATGATGCTGCCCACCGGGCCTGGACTACTAGGGTGATGTGGGTGCTCGCGGGCCGCACCACGGGTTCTCTCCGTGACTAGCCCGCTACTGGTCAGCACCGGTACTGGTAGTCTGGTCCCGGACGAATCGATCGCCGTGATCATCTTTTTCTTAGGAGCCATGGCGATGATGAACTGCTGGGCCAACTACTAGCCCAGATTCTCACAATTGCACCCCCTACCTAGCGCGCCAAAGATGTCGGTGGGAAACGACACCTATGGGATCACAAGAATCCCTACTACGGTTGCGGGGCGCGGGGTTGTGAGAAGAGCGGGATTAGTAATCAGCACAAAGATCGTTTACCCATGTTCGGGCCGCGAGGATGCGTAAAACCCTAGTCCTACTTTGGTGGATGTATTGAGTGTTCCTGACCTCTCGAACTAGCTACGGATGCTACGTGGTTCCAAAGAGCCGAATCCTTTTCCAGTGCACCATGGGCCTCCTTTTATAGGCGAAAGGGGCTGCCACAGTGGCACACAGGAGGTGGAAATTTCTACAGTGCTGCGAGCTTATCGCTCGTATTACAGGACAAGGCACATTTAATGCACGGCTTAGGTGTCCCTTCACTTTATCGGGGACGGGGGCGAGGCCCGTCCCGTCGGTCGCCACTCCTCCTTGCTTCGACACGCGCCCTGGCCAGCGATGCATGCGGTGCCATCTAGGCAGGCAAGCAGCTGAGGTGGCGCGGTGGTGGAGCCTCCACGAAGAGCTGCATGCCGCCACGCAGGTGTGTGCTGAGTCGGCCTGGAAGCTGCGTGTTGCCACACAGGTGCGTGCCCAGCTGGTTGGGCTAGCAGCTGCATGTGAATGGTGGTGGAGACTTTGGTTGGTGCGGGTCTGTTAGTAGCCCCGCTGACGCCCTTGGCAAGGGTCTTGCCGGGTGGCCCAGCAAGGGTCTTGCCGTGGCGTGTTGTCATCCCCGGCAAGGACCTTGCCGGGGGCCTTGTGGGTTTCCTCGGCAAGAACCCTGCCGAGGATCGTTGCCTTCCAATCCTCATCTGTTCTTGAATATTCTTTGTCTTCACAAAGATCTGCCTGCCACCATGGATGTGCCTCCCGAGCCCTGTCCCAACGTGGTTGTTGGCGTCGGAGATCGTGGGCTCGAGGGTGGCTCGCTTCGTTGGTGTGGGCGAGCTGCCCCGGCAAGGATATTGCCGGGGCTGCTGAGGCTACCCCGGCAAGGGTCCTTGCCGGGGAAACCTGCTTCGTCCATCTAATCTCTGTGGCCTTGTTCCTTGATGTTGTTTTGTTTGCTTCGTGCCTTCGGCTTCTCTTCGGCTTCCTTCCTTTGCCCTGCTGTGCGTGGCCGTGGCGTGTGGCTCTGATTGCCCGTGCACAAGTAAAGGGTTCAAAAGGAGAGCCCCTACTTTCATACACCGACACCGCCTAGTTACGTTGTGACGTTTGATACACCAAAAGCATTCGTACGGTATCCCACTACAAAAAAGTACACTTCTGTGATGATACGTGTTTGTCATAGTAGGTCGTGTTTTTTGTCATGCATGTACATCCATGACAAATTTATGACAGAATCAAGATAGTCATACTTGTGCTGTCGTACAAGTGTTCCATGACATTACCAAAATTATCATCATGGAAGTTTCCACTTCCATGATGGTAAATCACACGTCACAGAAGTGCTTTCATCAAGGGTGACCGACACATGGCATCCACCATAACGGAACGCTGTTAAGCTATCGGGTCGGATTTTGGATCCGATAACCCGTTAACAGCCACGACCAATGCCGATTTTCCACGTGTAAAATTCTCATTGGCTGACGGATCCACGTGTCAGCTCTGCGTTGGCACATGTGTCACTCATCCAACGGTCGAGATGGGCCTATGATATGTTGACATGTGGACCGGCCCAAAAGTGGCCCACAAAGTTTAAATGGGCCGGCCCAACCGAAGGCCCATAAGATTTAGCGGACCATAATGGGCCGGCCCACCTAAAGGCCCACAAAATTTAGCAGACCATAATGGGCCGGCCCAGCTAAAGGCCCACAAGATTCTGCAGACCATAATGGGCCGGCCCAGCTAAAGGCCCAACATTCTCTATCAAATCGGCCCGTCAACGGCGTGGTCTAAACTTGTCATCAATGTAGCCCATGGTCACTTCTGGCCCATTAACAATCCGCTAAGTAATTGGGCCGAATTATGGCCCGGTGTATTTCCAGTCTGTTAAAGGTCCGACTTCATTTGGGCCCATTTACAGGCCATCAAAACTTTCAGCCCATAAACGACCGTGAAGGATTTTGGTCATATTCGGCCATGTCTGTCGTTCGGCCTGTTAGAGGTCCACTATAGATTTGGGCCACTTTCGGCCTGTTGTCATTTTTGGCCTGTTAACGCCGGACGTAAACCATGGGCCATATGTGGCCCAACGTGATATCGGGCCCATTAACGGCCCATATAAAAATGAAGATAATCTAGCCCGACCGAAGTTCCGGCCTGTTAAAGGCCCGTGTATTAGGTCGGCGCATTTACGGCCCGTCTGAATTTTGGCCTGTCAAATATCCGCATCGTAAATGGGCCACCATTTCGGCCTGCTAAGTCTAGTGGGTTATTTGGCACAATCAGGGCCCAATCTCACATTCGATCTATTAAAGGACCATGTTTTTTATGGGCTCGAGATATTTACACCTATAAATGGCCTATTTTTACTGAGGGCCCAAATTATGTTTAAGCCTGTTAAACGCCCAATATGGGCACAGGCCTACCAGAAAAATTTGAAAGCTTATGGTAATTTAAGCCCAGATATTTTTAGTGGGCTACATGCTAATTTCGGCTCGTAATCGTTTTTAGACCAATTGGAATGGGCCCGACGAATGTTGGCATGTTGGGCTCCTACGAAGCTTTCAGGCGAATACATTACTAAGATAAACCTACACCATACAAAAATAGCGTCATAATTACTGCAGCCTGTGGCAGCATCATAAATGTTGTATCACAACAAAATAAATTCCAATCATACAACAAAAGGCTTGTTGGCATAAAGTTTATAGTCCTTCCAGATAAAAGCACCATCAGATGTATAGAAGCACAGATCATTTGACCTGAGTGCTAATGTTTCAAGCTGTAGAATCAGATGGAGCAGCACGATCTCCACCTTTTTCCGCCATTGCTCTTCAACAACGAAGCGAATGTCTGATAGTCTGGTTTTAAAACCATTCATATCTTGACGACATTTCTCAACCACTATTCTTGTTTCCGAAACAACGTCCATTAGGGATTGGACGAGGTTACCTTGACAACCAACCCAGAATTACACAGGAAGGTGCTTTTTGCACTGTTAGTGGAGAGATACTGACGCACTGCAGCAAGAGGTGACATTGTGCCTGTAGTAGCCTCGTCACCTTCACGTGGTTGTGGCTGTTCAATCATTTGTTCCATAGCTTCCTGAAAGTTTGAACTTGTAGATTACTGTACCAGATAAGTTACTAATGAGACAAAAACAAACAAATTAGGTTAAACATTTATACATAACTTATTTTGGTGAACTACTGTAATACATTAGCATGTATTGTAGTGCCAACTACATAATAAAATCACTTTCGGAACATATGTCCATGTAGCATGCCTACTGTATTGTCTATTTCCTCACATTCATTGACATCTAAGGATAAAGAGACATGGTTTAAAGTAGGATGAACATAGTATGACATCATTCATATGATGGGCAAATAGATAGAAAACAAACAGGCTATTTTATCATTGTGTGCGCACGTGAACATAACAACTAGATTACAGATCAAGACCAAAAGAATATCCTTCATCTCTTTTAAACCATGTAAGGTGAAATGATACATTAAGACAACTGTGTATAAAAGTGAACAGAGTAACTGACATTGGCTGCAAACCAAGTAGTTAAATGAACACATCACAGTACCAATCAGTTCAAGGCAGGAGAAGTAAGGACTTACAACAATGGCTTGAGGTGGTGTGCTCATGCCCTTCATCTTGCTGGTGTGGCAATCCTTGAAGATTTTCACTACATTCGGTTCAGGTTCTTATTGGTCCGCACGGGCTTTCCTCTGTATTTGGAACAGGTCAATATAGATACGATAATATGGCACAAAAAAAGAAGGAAGTAGCAGCTATTTACAAGAGCCTCGCAATGTGCAATATAGCTACGAGATCCTGTTGTCTGTTGGAATTTCACTTTAGAATGGTTGGTTTTGTTCTTCAAACAGTTAGCCCAGAAGAAGATACACTTGTAAGGCACATACATAAATACAAGTTCAATATGTGGTCTGATCAAATACATATAGCCTACCTCATACTTTGGATCAGACCAGTGTTTAACGAGGGTTGTCCAGTCTTCATCTGTAATATATTCTACTGGAGATGTTTGGGCGATTTCATTGTTAGCCTTGCCTTCAAAGTGAGATTTTCTAACTTGAGTGCATGCTTGTTTAGTTGCATCATCTTTCGGATCCAACTTGAACCTCATCTGTTCAAAAAAGAATGTGAGTCTTATTAGGAGGAAGCTAGAAAGTATGGGACATAACAAGACAATATTACTAATTGCGATGAATAACATTACTTACGGATAAATGGTCAAGGAAGGTGTTAAACTGGGTATTGTCGTTCTCATTCCTGTACTGGATCCACGTTGGGAGGATACACGCATGACACCTAACGGCAACGGCTGCCTCTGATTCTAACTTGGCTGACTCTGTAGCATCACGTGGCCTTTTTAAACCTGCCTCAAAATGGATCTCCATTCTTCCTCCTTTAGATTTTGTTAATCTGTCAAGCATTATCCCTGATGTCTGTTTCCGCTTGCACCGTGGTGCTAGTTCAATAACGAATATGGAAAGTGTTAGTGTACATCGAACTGTGAGAGTACATATAAAGGAGCATGAACTGCAACTTGACTCGGTCAGGTACCATCTTGGTGTTGATGCTCATGAGGTTCATCTGATATTTCCAAGTCCTGTTGTGTCAGCAGTGCTTCGGAAGTAGTGTTAGGTGTGAAGGCAGCTTGGGAATTGGCCAGTTCCGGAGCAAACGAACGAGTAACTCGTTGAGATGCTGGTACAGTTGAAGCGGATGCTTCAGCTGGTGGAGCAGGTGATACTGTGTTTGTAGATTTAGCTGGTGGACTTGGACCTTCTACTGCACTATAAGTACCAGCAGAATCTCCACGGCAGAACCTTTTCCATTTCACCCTACGAGTAATAGCACTCCCTACTATATTTATTTCCTTGCTCTTTTTTTTACTTTGCCATGTCAAGCTGTACCCACAACACAAAAGAATAAAATCACTCTTCAGAACTCATTGATGCATGATACAGACAAGCAATACTTTGATGTAAGACAACCGTATGAGGATGGAATATGTAACAAAAACAGGACGGCATGACATATTCGCAGCTACGATGTGCAAACTAAGCAGAAGGATTTTCTAGAAAATAGAAGTAATGCAAGCTAGACACCATATGAAAGATGCAACCAGTATTACTCTGCCGAGTTAAAAGTGTCTTGTCATAAGTGGCAATTCAAAAAATTAGAAGCAGAACAACATAGAAATCAATGCAAGATGCAACCACTATCAAACTGCCATGTTAAAAGCGTCCAATCATGAGTTACTGATGCGGGATACACAACAGCAGTACTTTGATGTAAGAACATGGTATGATAGATAGATGTAGTGTATTCTAGACACAGAAAGCCATGTCATATGCACATGTACAATGTATAAACTCAGCAGGTGCAATTTAATCAGAATAGAAGAAATACAGGCTAGACAACATATGCAACATGAAACCAATTATCACAATGTCAACTTAGAGCAAGCACCTGCGATGGTGTAGTGCGGGAGATGAACTCATCATGTATACTTGGGACTTCAACTTCATTAGCAGTAGCAGTGGCAAATCTACAGAGTCTCTGTTTGCGTCGGTGCGGAGTACCACCAACATCCCCTAACTTACTCTTTTCCTTCCTATTTTTTGATATTGCCTTATGAAGTCAAAACCACAAGAAGATGAATAAAATCAGCTCTACATAACTGGTTGATGCATGATACAGACGAACACTACTTTGATGTAAGGCAAGCGCGGGATAGGAGGATGGAATATATACAAAAAAGACAACATTTCATATTCACACGTACGATAGGAGGATGGAATATGTATGAAAAAACAGTAAGCGGAAGGCATTTCAACAAAATTAGAAGAAATGAAAGCTAGGCACCATATGAACATGCAACCAATATCACTCTATCAGGTAAAAAGTGTCTCGTTGTAAGTGCCATTTCAAGAAATTAGAAGCAGTACAAGCTAGAAGACAATGCAAGATGTAACCTACATCACAGTCCCAAGTTAAATGTGTCTTATGGGTAAGTGATCGTTGCAGGTAATTCTACATAATCAGAAGCAATACAAACTAGACATCATATGGAAAATGCAACCACGTATAATAGTTCCAAGTAAGAGCAAGCACCTGTGATGGTGGAGTAGGGGAGATGTGCTCATCATGTACCCGTATGTTCTAGAGACAGGAACACATGTCATATTCACAGGCATTATGTGTAAAGTAAGCAGATGCAATTCAAGTTAGAAGCAATACAAGCTAGACATCATACGCAACATGCAACCACATATAGTAGTGTCAAGTTAGAGCAAGCACCTATGATGGTGGAGTAGGGGAGATGTGCTCATCATCTACACAACTACGTTGACTGTCCAGCCTTGTGTTGTCTTGCGAATCTTGTTGGGAGGATGGTGGAGTAGAATCTTTAGAGACCCCCTGTTTGAGTTGCTCTGAAGGACCACCATCATCCACTGCTGGACTAATTTCCTTAAGCTGTAATGATTTTGCATTGTGAAGTCAAACCGATAAGAAAAAGGAATAAAATTCGCTCTTCACAACTCATTCATGCATGATACTGACAAACACTACTCGGATGAAAGGCAAACACATGACGCGAGGATGGAATATGTACGAAAAAATGGACGGCTTGACATATTCACACCTATGATGTGGTAACTAAGCAGAAGGCACTTCAACAAATTAGAAACACTGCAAGACACCATATGGAAGGTGCAATCAATATCACTCTGCCAAGTTAAAACTGTCTCATCATAGGTGGCGTTCATCAAACTAGAAGCAATACATGCTAGAAATCATATTCAAGATGCAAACCAATATCACACTGCCAACTTAAAGGTGTCCCATCATAAGTGACTGATGCAGGATACACAAGAAGAGTAGTTTCATGTAAGAACATGGTGTCATAGATAGATATAGTTTGTACCAAAAACAGGAAAGCGTGTCATATTCACATGTATCATGTGTAAGCTAAGCAGATGCAGTTTACACTAATTAGGAGCAATACGAGCTAGACACCATATGCAACATGCAACCAGATATCACACTGCCAAGTTAGAGCAAGCACCTTGGATGGTGGAGTAGGGGTGCGGAGACTTGGACCATGTAATGCACTATCAGTACAAGGAGAATCGGTACAGATGTTCCATTTACGTTGCTGCAGAGGACCACCATCATCACCTTCCTTACTCTTTTCCTTCCTCTTTCTTGATTTTGCCTTGTCAAGTCAAAACCATAAGAAAAAGGAATAAAATTTGCTCTTCAGAACTTATTGATGCATGATAAGGACGAACACTACTTTCATGTAAGGCAGCCGCATGATAGGAGGATGGAATATGTATGAAAAACAGGACGGCATGACATATTGACATGTATGATGTATAAAGTGTAAACTAAGCACAAGGTGCTTGAACTTGTTAGAATCGATGCAAGCTAGAAACCATATGAAAGATGAAACCAATATCACTCTGCCAAATTAAAAGGGTGCCCTAACAAATGTATTTGACCAAATTAGAAGCAATACATGGCAACAGGCTAAAAATAATATGCAATATGCAACGAATAAAGGTGACTCATCGTAAGTGATTGATGCAGGATACAGAAGAGAGGTAGTTTCATGTAAGAACAAGGTTAACACATAGATGTAGTGTGTACCAAAAATAGGAAGGCATGTCATATTCACAGGTATAGTGTGTAAACTAAGCAGATGCAATTTACCCTAGTTAGAAGCATTACAAGCTAGACACCGTATGCAACATACAACCAAATATCACAGTGCGAAGTTGGAGCAAGCACCTGTGATGGTGGTGTAGGGGAAGTGTTGTCTTCAGGTACCGAGCAACGTTCAATATCTTCATTTAGGCTTGCTGTTTCTTGAGAATCATGTGGAGAGGATGAAATTGCATTCTTTATAAGAGTATTGCATCTCATATTAACCCACGCGCGTGACTGTCTCATCATAAGCGATAGACGCAGGATACATAGGAACAATAGTTTGATGTAAGAACATGGTGTGATAGGCAGATGTAGTATGTACCAAAAACAGGAAGGCGTGTCATATTCACATGTATAATGTGTAAGCTAAGGAGATGCAATTTAACAAATTAGGAACATTGATGAGGGATAGAAAAGGAAAGTAGTTTGATGTAACAACATGGTTAATAGAAAGACGTAGTATGTACCAAAAACAGGAAGGCATGTCATATTCACAAGTATAATGTGTTAACGAAGCAGATGCAATTTATCCTAATTAGAAGCATTACAAGGTAGACACCATATGCAACATGCAACCACATATCACACTGCCAAGTAAGAGCAAGCACCTGCGATGGTGGTGTGTGGGAATTGCGGTGATCAACTAGAGAGCTACGTTGACTATCTTCATTTAGCCTTGCTGTTTCTTGAGAATCATGTGGGGAGGATGACACTGCACTCTTTAAACAAGTAGGGCGTCTCACAATAACCCACCCGGGTGACTGTCTCATCATAAGTGATTGACGAGGGATACAAAAGAGCATTAGTTTGATGTATGGACACGGTTAATAGACATATGTAGTATGTATCAACAACAGGAAGGCATGTCATTATCAAAGGTATAATGTGTAAGGTAAGCAGATGCAATTTAACCAAATTGGAAGCAATACAAGCTAGACACCATATGCAACATGCAACCACATTTGACAGCGCAGAGTTAAAGCAAGCACCTGGGATGGTTGTGCGTGGCAATTGAGATCATCAACTGCAGAGCTACGTTTACTGTCTCCAACTGCTGACACTGCACCCATTAGACCGCTGAAACGCTTAGTGCTTATCTTCGAATTACCCTAGAGCGACTTCTGTCTTTTCTTTTCTGCATTCATCAACATTGCGTCAGAGTCTGAAATACCCATGCATAAAAAAACAATAGTGTGAGTATGGGTGAAGTGTGTGCACAATTAGTAGAGTGTAAAGGTAGCAGATAGCAGGTCGATGAGAAATAAATGACATGAGACATATGATAGCTCTACAACATGCATGGCACACTCAATTACTAAATTTATATGAAAATAACAGTCGACTGAAAGCAAATAGGTCAGTCCATTTTTTCTGCACTGTCCGATGTACAAAGAACGGGCAAATCGCCTTCATCTACCTCCAGCCAGTCAGCGTTGACGATCTTCCTCGAAACGCCAGCGACCACCGGCCCAGTATTCCTCCCCTAACTGCGCCCTCCCCTTGACCTCACCACACCTCCGTGCTTGGCATCGCCCCCCCGGCCATCCATTCAAGCCCAGCCGACCTCCAGATCGGGCGCAAGCAGCTCCTGCGCCCCACACCCCTATGATAGACACCGATGCGCTGCTTCCCCGGGGAACAGGCGGGCTAGGTGCTCCGCGTGCCTAAGCAGGTGCTGCTTCTTTTAATTGCGGTTCGACTGACCCTGAATTGAAATCCAGGCGGGCTACTGACCTCTAGCAAAGGTGAAATAGTAAAAGGGAGGAAACCTTGTGCATTTAGTATCACGAAGAAGATGCAGTAAGAAGCCCTCAACTAGTTTCTTTCGTGGGATGAATACGGTGTGAGCGGAGACGTAAGATTTGCACGAATAAGGGAAGAGGAGTACCTCTTTCTACTGGCAGTGCTGTGTCCTCCTTCTGTTTTTCCGACGGTCTTGTTGTTCGCCGGAAACCAGAAGTTGTGGAGGACGGTGCAGCCTTGGACGAACCCATGGCCAAGTTGTTGAGTGTGGTGTGGTGGCCGTCTGTCAGCGGCGGGGAAGCAGATCCGAGGCGACGAACTACGGCGTAGCGGGAACAACTCCGCTGCGGTGGATGGTTGCGATAGTGGAGACGCAACGGTGAGGCGCAGGACGGCGTGGTCGGAGTGGTTCTGGAACGGCGCACGTCAGCATCGGCGTCGTGGAGGCAGCTCTGCCTCGGCTTCAGTTGCTAAGTCCTTGAGGGCGTTGAGGTTGCGGTTGCGTTGGACAACAACATCGGGGTACCGACTCCGGCGTGATGGAGGAGGGCGCCGGTGGATTGGCCTCTATGGGGTGGAGGATAGAGGAGGCTGGGGTTCCGCGGCTGGTGGAGAGGGCGTTTTCGCGCCCATGGAGTATGAATGGGGAAACGGAGGGAGGCGGGGAACTAAGGGGGAACAATGTTTCGGTTTGAGACACGCTTGTTTGAAATTTGGGGAAAGTTACAAACTTTGCCCCCATCTAAAATTTCGGACATATTGTGGGTTGGGGGTAGGACAGTCATGTTAGATATCCCAAATGTGGGCGGGATAGATTTCGGCCATGTGCATGGGTGTTTAGGCGCCCACGGCGTATGAATGCTTCTCGGAGGCGGTTGAGACTGGAGTCTTGGTGAAGTTAAAAACCTACCCCGGTTTAGACCTTTGGACATCAGGCTGATAGGCTATACAGGCCAAAGCCAGGACAGCAATTTCCTACCACCAAAACATTAGTCTCGCGCGGTTTCGGGTGACCAGAGGCCTATTTGGTGCTTCATTCAATATTTGGGAGCAGAAGCATTAACGTTTTTGGTTCTCTTGAATTGAACTTTCAGGATTTGTCAAACTTCACAAATCTTTACTCTTGAAAATCCTAAAGTTACGATTATTTTGGAATGGAGGGGGTACATTGTAATATACATTGTACATGAGTATATATAATATGCAACTTACCTCAGTTTATGCATGGTTCCAGGTATAATCTCCTTGGTTGCAAAAAAAAAAGTTAGATATGCGTATGAATATATATAGCATTTTCAAACTCACAACAAAGATTGATGCCCCCTTTTACATCTGATTTACAAATGCCATTATCTCGGGCTCAAATAGATGAATGCACTTCCTATGAATTCAAATCTTCGAAACCCCCTTTATGTTGAATTCGACATGTATTTTATTTCGTAGCTAGCCATTTGGAATGTATCCATGCAAGTGACAAATGTATTAAGTTGTTCACACTAACAACATGGAGTGCACTAATTAATGTTTATGTATGAATTGCAAAAGCATCCATTGCCTGTATTTCAAACCGCTCTCACTCTATGGATCGATAATATGAAATAAACACATGCACATGCTAGAATTCAATAGAGTATGGCTGTCTGATAGACCGATTTTCGACCATACGCAAATTTGCAAAATTCATGATCTCATCCAAATATAATAATGCCATTTATATTTTAATTTAATGCGTAGAACCGCCTTTTACACGTAGATGCACTATGCCTCGCCCCATTCTCACAAACGCGTTATATATCTCTCTATCTAACGCATAAGTGCACACACTTTATATGCATCGGCATTTCTCTTTCACACATGCTCACAATCTCTCGCAGGGTGTCGGGGTGTCTCACGCACATGCTCTCTCTATTTCTCTCTCTCTCTCTCTTTCTGACTACTATGTACCACTCTTTTCACTAATCTCAGTTTTAAAACACTATTTCTCTCACATGCATATATACACATGCACGGTCTCTATTAGCCCTCTATACGCACATATATGTGCCTACGTGTCTCCCGCACGCACATTATCTTTAGGCCTCTCTTGCACACATTGCGCCCCCCCCCCCGACACACCTCTCTAATAGTAGTTGGCAGATATGATTTCATCATATCATTCGGTAGGATATCCCTGGCTGTTAGGCTGGATGGTAATACGAGGCAAAGTTTTACCCTAGTTCGGATCGGACCCTTGCAGTTGAAGAAAGAGCCTACTCCTGGTACTGTATATTAGTGATAGGGGTGTGTACAAAGTACACGTGAATACTAGGCATTGTGCGTGTGTGTATACTATTGACGAACTAGCCCCAAGCTTGTATAACATACTAAGGGCCTAGGGTTACAAATCATATATAGTCGGCTTATCACCAGTGGGGATAGAGTCCTCTGCGACTCTGGTAGCTTCGTGTTTTACGCCGAGTCCTCCACATGGGTCTCCGTATAACACATCTCGGTCCAACCTATATGTGGTGCAGGATGGAACCGACCCATGAGTCTTCATGTTGACCCACCACAACTAGAAATGATGTGCCCACCACACCACACACGCAATCGGCCACTAAGAAAATAAGCATATACAATAGTACAACGGTATCTAGCTCACGATATGTCTCCATATTTTGTTGATGACACTGACGGACTTTGCATTTGATGCGTGCTCCATATTTTGTTGACGACACTTATGGTCATTGTATTTGAAGTGAAAGCACGATATGGTCACTGGACTTCAGAATAAGCTCATCATGGTCACCACATACATTTTGTCGTGCTAACCAACATGTGGTTGGATGGTTAGAGGACAGTGGTTACTCGAGCCCATCAAGGTTAAAGTCCCGGTGCTCGCATTTATCTTGTGTTAATTTTAGTATTTTTCGGCGATGTAAGTTCGGTGGGAGGAGACGTTCCACTCGACTACGAGGCACCTATGGTGACTTCGTAAAATCTCAAGATCATATATGCTGGCCCACTCTCTCGAAGGTGCTCATAGGGGTAGGGTTCGCGTGTGTGCGCTTATAGTGGTGATTGCTTGCGCGTATATATGAGCCCTTGCGTCTGTACCGTGTTAAACAAATACATGTCATTATTATACTGTCACTGGCTCACCCGTACAAGTCCGTATTTTGTTGATGACACAATCAATTGACCAGTCAAATGGCACAACTAGTGTTGCACCATCGGGGCGGATAACCGTGGGGCCCACCTGTCAGCCCGTATATGAAAGAAAGAAATGGTAGTTTAAGTTTATACTGTGTTAATAAAATAGGAGTACATTTTAGGGTGATCATACGATCACTGGCTCACCATACAGCTCTGTAATTTGTTGATAACACATTCAGCAACGCACATTACCATAGGGCCCACCCGTCAGCGTGTATATGAAGGACAGAAATGGTAATAAACTAGTGGTCGGTGGGTATTCGAAGTCGTGAGACATTTGGTTGGCAGTCACCGGCGGTTGGGGGGGGGTTCATTGGGCGGTGGGGTGGGGATCCCTGGAGAAAAAGTTTGGCGCGCGGGGGGGGGGAGGGGGGCTAGAGGGATGGCCGGTGCAGCGGCGGACCAGCGGTGGGGAGTGGTTTCGGGGAGGGCGGGCCGGCCGCGGGCGGCGGGGGCGGGCGGTTTGACCGGTGGTGGCTGGCGGCTCAGGGGGGGGGTGGAGTTTGATGATAAACTGGAGGCCCTTGATTTTGTATCCAAGGCCTGGAAAATCTAATGACCAGAGATGAAAAAGTCAGTCGACTGACGTGTAGCCTCACCCCGCACGTACACATGCATGCATGCAAGACACGCACACATGTAGGCATGCAACACTAACACGTACACATAACATACACACGCACGCATGCTGCCGTGCAACATTGACACGTACACATGCACTCACGAACACACGCACGCACGCACCCATGCATGCAATAGTGAAATGCACCCTTGCACGCATGCACAACTCACATGCCTGCATGCACACAGCACACGACGCAAGACACACGCTCAACCTATACGTGCATGCACCCTTTGTTAAGAACATGGATTATTACGGGTATTAATCAATCTTATCTCTGATAAGCAGAAAATTGATGTTTGCATCGGTCTTTATGAATCACAACATATCGAACGGGCTATCAACATAGTAGGCTTCACTATATGAAAAAGATGACGTCACACTCAATGAACAATCATCGGTTTATGAAATGCCCGCTTCTGACCGCCCTGGCCCACCAAAGGCTCCTCTGCTGTGCGCTGCCTACGTTGGGTCACTGACATGCAGGCCATGCACCCAAAGAGCCCACACGTCAGTGGAAGAACGGCGCGGTGTCCTAGGTCAGAGTCGAGGGTGCCACTCGCGGCACGCCCAGCTGAACACGCCTCCATGCCGCATTCAAACGCCTCCATGAAACCCGCCCGTGTGGAAGACGAGAAACCCACTCTGGACACACGTCCGTTCATGATTTGGCCGGCGTTAAATGCAACGCCGGCTGAGCTCCTCCCGTCTGCCGTCTATTTAATCTCCTATTTAAACGAGGTCAAACGCCAGCCAAGAATCGCACACCTCTGCCGCTCCCCTATCTCCTCCACCATTTTGTCCACTCTTACAATGGCTTACGAAGAGTAGTTATTCCGCATCCAAGCCGGCTGGGTAGCCTGCCAGATACGAGCTATGCAGCTCGCTGATCCACCTCCCACCCCTCGCCCGACGGAGCCAGTTGCCGCCCCAAGCCGGCGCGCGGTTCAACAACTCGCTGCTCCAGGCCAGCTCGACGAGGAGCAGCGCATGGGCATCGTTGCTGCCGTCCACACCGCCGCCTCGTACCGCATCTCCCTTTTTTTGGCCGAGACTCCCATGCCGGCGGCCGCGCCATGCAAGCAGCGACAGAAGCCGGGTGCGCGGAGAGTGATGAGTCGGTGGCCAGCGCCTCCGCGTCCGCCGCCATCATCGAGGAGAAGTAGAACACGGGAGGCCGCCGCCGCTTGGGTCCCATGAAGGCCACCGTGGAGGCGACGCCGGCGTATACAGCAGGTGTCTTGCCGGATCCTTTTGTTGCGAGGACCTTCGTCGACCCCGCATGGGCTCCACGGAAGAGGGGAATGTTAGGATGAACTCGAGTCGGTGCCGGCCATGGCGAAGTAGTGGCCGGTGATGAACTCGAACCGGCGCCGGCCACCATCATCTTTGGCACCAGCCAATGATCTCAGTTGGGCAGTGGGGAAGCGAGCCGTCCTTTGCACTGAAGCATATACCTCCGGGGCTCCCGGCAGTCCGGTGATCATGCTGCTAGACATGAGGAACACAAATCGATCGGCGGGCGACCATTTAGGCCAGGTATTATATACCTGTGCTGTCCGGAACTAGCACCGCGTAGTTCATTTGAATGTAATGAAATCCGTCATGTTTGTGTGAAAATTCGGTATTTTATATGATTTCCATCGTTGTTTATATGAAATATCAGTTTGTCTAAGTGTTTGCATGAATTTCGTCCGGTTGGTTGAGTTGTTGTCATAATGTGTGCGGCTACAGTTGGATGGCGTAATTTGCGGGTCGCTGGTTGGTCTGCGGGCGGCTCGGGCGGTGTTGTGGGACAAAAGAAACACAGCTCATGCGAGCTCGTCTCCAACGTGCGCGCTGGAGGATGCATGACAGCATGAGCACCCGAGCCATTCCTCGTTCATTGGTGGCAAAGGCACCGGTGGACAAAAGGGTCGCCAATATTTTGGCTACCCCGAGCAAGATCCAAACAGCCCCTCCCAACAGATTCAAATCCCTCGTTCGCCGTGGAATTTTGCCATGTGTTGTTTTCATGGACTAGCAAGATGCCCGTGCATTGCACGGAACATCAAGATTCATTTTTTTACAAACTCCCGCATGCATGCAAGGGATAATTAATGTCCTCCTTTGCTAGTACCACGAGGCAAACACCATTAATATTGCATCGATTAGTGTTAGTGGCCTTGTATATCTGCAAATTGTAATTTTGATAGCGCCCCTTGTATATAAAAATGGAGGGAGAAATATGAGAGATAAGGTGAGGAGGAGTGGGGCGTGGTGCCGTGGTGGTGACTGGTGGTCGGACTGGGCGGAGGCATGGGGATGGACGGCGCATTATGTCTAGGTTTGTATCTCTCTCTCACACACCCACGTAAGTGGGGGACGTGCACGAAGAGAAGAGGTGCACGCACGACGCACGTACTCCCGTCTCTTTCCCAACCACACTCGCACGGGTACACGGTGGAGCTCATTTCTGTATGAAAAAGGCAGCCCACGTGGTAATTTGGCACGTGTACTGGTTGTCCACTTGGTGGAGGGAGGATCGTCTACCACGGGCCAACAAACAAATTGCGACTTGACGCGTTTTGTTAAATTAAAAAAGAGGCAAACCATGTGGGGCCTACCTTAGAGGCAAGGCTCTATACACTAGAGTACTTTTGATGTGTCCCGTCAACTCACAGAACAAGGAGAAACTTGCTTAGTACGCCGTCTCCCCCGCCCATGGGCGCGGTGGCTTGAAGGATGAGGGGAAGCTTACTACTACTGTACGCCTTTACGCCCGCTCCCTCGCCCACGCGCGCAGTGGCTTGCAGCACCAGGAGAAAATTTTACTACTCCCTCCGTTTACCCCTCGTCCCTACTACGTACGTACTTTGGTTAGTACTCCCTCCATTTACTTATACAAGGCCACTATAAAAAATACATTTTGCATCTATACAAGGCCACAAATAGTAATCGAGCCTTTCAAGTTTATGGCTCAATTTCAAAATCTCTCCAACCAAGGTAGACGGTGAGTGGTCGAATTAATTTCGTAGTTTGCACAGTACGCTCGTTTTTCTCAAGAAGTTATGTTTACCGAGGCATTAATTAGAACGAATGCATGAATGACCACTAAATTTCCATGAACTTGTACATGCATTGGTTAGTTTCCTCTTGACACTGCTTGCGTCGGGTGATCTAACGCACCTCGAAATCCAACATGTAATGGTACTACTACTAGTATAGTAGAATTGAGACTTATCAAACTGAAAAACGAATGTTTTTTAGATGAGCCCTATAAACCCTAGTGGGTACGTACTCTGTAAAAACAATTTTTTCCAAAACTAAGTCGCTCCCTTTTCATGAATTCTGTAGCATAATCCTCCATCGACGCTCCCTATCATGAATTCTGTACTTCCTGTCGCCAACATGTGGGACATATAGCAACCGGGTCGACGTGTCAAGCACCAAATAACAGTGCAGAACAGCAGGGGGGACACACCCCACTCGTACCGGCCCAGTAGTAGTAATGAGCAATGAGACGTCAAATCACAATGCCTCACCTTCCCAGATGGATGAAGCAACCATTATTTCACACTTCGGTTCGACATCATCTCAAACGACGTACTAGTATTGCTTCTGCCTCAAGAGGGACACGCGGATCGCCTTGGTACATCATGACACGTGGGACCGCATGACATGCCATGCTCCCCCGCCGATCGCTCGGTATAATCACCTCATTTTTACTATACTTCCTCCGGATCGGTTTACTACATGGCATGCACGTCGTTCTAGGTTGAGAATTTAACTGGCTATATATATATGTGATGAACAGTACGCTAGCCTTTTAAAAAATGTATACTTTTGTACAATAGTACTCCACTATCGATGGATTGCGCCATGGAGCAAAAATTGAAATTCTAAAAAAAGGTGGTACATATAGATAGCGCTCGTCGCCAAATTATGCATATAGTACTATTAAAAAAGCTAGTACGTGCTTAATTGGGGTGCTAAATTCTATTAAAGAAATACTAGTACTAGTATGTACATACTGAAGAGTTAAAGTAACGAGAAGAAACATAACATAGTTCTGTTGGGGGCTCAGCACAACACACCCCTCAAATTAAACTAAGCACACCTGAAGTTAAACTATGCAACTAATCCGGTAGACACTGCATTAGAAGTTTAGAGCCACCATGAGCAGCGACACTGCCACCTTACTCGGAGTCCTCGTCCACATCCACGACTTCGTCCTTGTCCCTTTTCCTCTTGGCCGATACTTCTTTGCTTGAAATGCCAACTTGGCTGTTGCTCTTCATCCAACCCTTGTAGATATTGAAACAAAGGTAGCCATCCATTGCAGCATACTGGATGTGGTCTATATCTAGTACATTCCGCTACCATGCATGACAATGAAACGTGTATGGAGGTTTCTCCAGTTTACCGTATGAAGGATGAACCATGGCTCCTGCCAGGGTCAGCATTGAAGGTTGACGAGAGGGCACCAGCCGATTCTTCTAGAGGTCGAAGAGGTTGCCTACAATGAGGCCTATCCGACGCAGGACTTCTTTATCGTTCTTAAAGTCTACAATATCGAATTTGACTGTTTTGTCCTCGAGGAAGTTCTTAAAATCCTGGCACTCAACGTCGGCATGCCATATGTGGTAGACCAAGCAAACGTTATGTAAGCAAACCTGGATCACGGCAGGCTTCTTCCTCTCTTCGTCCTTTAGATCCTTCTCTCATCCCACGACTGTGGTGTACTCAACATCTAGCCCAACGACCCACTCATCATGTGAGTTTTCGAACATGCGTCTGAAGCGAGAAAGGCATCCTTTCACCGTCGCGGAAGTACAGGTGTAGATGACGTCGAACTCATCGCCGGTGATGGTTCTAACCTTGTACTCACCGCTGATCGGGGAGATTTGGGGCGCCATGGATTTGGGAGGAGGGTTAGGATTAGTGGAACTGCCGGAATGTGAATGGACGGGACGACTAGGAGCGAACCGCCGTACTATTAAAGGACGTGTGGGGACGAGTAGGAGTGAACTACCAGCGTGTGAACGGTAGGGTAGTGGCTTTCCATTCTCCCATGATACGAGCTTCCGAGAGCCCTGGGATCTGAGATCGAACGGTTGCATGGCGTGATTCTAGACCTATGGGTGAATATCCTATCCTGGAGGGTTATTCTTAAAATTTTCAGCAACTTAGCATGCGACCGTTTGATCTCAGATGCAAGGGCTGCCAGCAGCCCGTATCATGGTCGCGCCTACCACGACCGTCGCGTCGCTCGCGCGGTCACGCCCTTGGAGATTTAACACGGTGCGTTAGGCTATCTGATGTTGGCATGTCATACATAGTCATCACTTAGTCACTCATACTACAACAAGGTTGGCTATAAGTGTATTTTTTACTCCTCTCTATCTCTTTCTTCGTACTCCCTCCATCCCATAATATAAGAACGTTTTTGACACTAGTGTAGTGTCAAAAACGTTCTTATATAATGGGACACAAGGAGTACTAGTATTTATTGCATTTGCCAAGGAGTCACCTCTTCCAATGAAATGGTGTTGCTAAGTTTGCTTCATTTAATTAGCTATAGACTCAAAATTGTCTTTTCACCTAGGTACACGCGCTTAGCACCGTTTCTTCCTTGGGTCACCAAACTGGACTCTCTCTTCTTGATTAACTTGCCACATCAGACTTTATGCCTATGTGGCAAGCTTAAGCACCTGTAGGAGCAAGTAAGTACAATAGTGCGCTTTACATGGCATTTTTGCATATGTGGAGGAAAGAGAGGCAAGGAAAAAGTGGAGAAGTGGGCTCTCATGCAAGAGCCAGCCTTTACTACTACATGGTGGAGCATTGGGAGAGGCACCTGTATCGAGGTGGTCAGGAATCGGGAGACTCACGCCGGTCGTAGCGCCGCAATTAAAATGATAATGGCAAGTCAAATCACGGGGCCCCACCTGTCCAGCGGTAACTCGCTGTCAAATCACACAACCCTACGTTTGCAGCAGCCTACTCCCTCGTCTTCTCGCGTCTCTGTCGAACCGACTAGGCGGAACTGCCCCACCTACCACGCAGGAAAAGCCCCGCCCTCGACTTTTAAATACAACTACTCCCTCCGTCTAGGTGAGTAAGTCATCTTACGAAAACCAAATAATCCCAAAATACTAAGGCGCGGTGCATTAACTTCTACCTCGTTTCTTGTTTCTTCACATATCAACCAATAAGAATCCAATGATATACTTTTTTCGACATAGTAACTCATATTTAGTTAGTCAAATGGATGACCTAGAACTATGTGCAGGCCCTATAAACCGAGACGCCTACAAATAAAAAACCGAGACGGAGAGGGTAGTTCAGCACGTATCTTTTTAGATCAATATAGTCGGGATTCACCAAGGAGCAAAAACAAGTGGTAGGCTGCTCCTGTCGTGTTGGTGTAGCAACTCAAGCAGGGTCAGTCCGCACACGAAATGGCGACAAACTTAACAGGACCCCTTTGGCAGACATGTGGCTCATCCACCATCTTGTTCCACGTGCGATGCACCAAATTACAGTATGGAGCAGCGGTTGGAATTGGAGGCACCCCGGTCGTAGCGCTGCAGTAGTAGAAAATGAGCGATAAGGGGTCAAATCACAAAGCCCCACCTTTCCCGCATTAAGCTGGACGGACAAAGCAACCACCATTTCACTCTAGCGCGCAAGAGCATAAAGAAAAGAGAAAACAATGATGCATGCAGCAGCTACCTAGGGCACCCTAGGGTAGGGGTCTCCACTACAGATCCTTTTTTTTAAAGTGCCTCCACTACAAATCGGCTTCTCCCTCGTCCTCTTGAAGAAAACCGATGATGAGTGCGGTTGTAGGAGTACTATGGCGTGCGGGGCCACGTCGTAGTAAACGGGTTCGAGTCGACGCCTTAAATATGTGTGGGCCGCTTGGTTTTACGGGAACGAGGCAGCATTTTGGGTTCGGGGACCAGTGGAGATATAGCACGTACAAAAAATTGTGGACGTAGGTTCGACCGAAAGGCAATGATGCATGGGCCCTGCATTTTGATATACCCGGGGCCGCGTGAAATTTGCTACTCTACTCAAAACTAGTAAGGTACACATGTATTGAACGCATGAGATTTCGAAACCAAATTATGAATAAATACACACTATACCATGTAAAGCTTTGAGTCATATATGCATGATGTAGATGTTCGTTTAGTTCTTATAGTTCATCTCATTCAAAATCAATTAGTTTTATAAAAATGTTAAGATTCATGGGGTTGTGCATTGTAAATCGTAAATTAAAAAACAAATAATGGCAATTCATTAGAAAAAAAAATCAATTATGATACAGAAGATTCTAGAACAAAGGAGAAGTGCTTGTGTTTTGAGGTTTGTGCATTATGCTTAAGTTCAACCATGGAGTCCTCTAAATTGTACATGTGGCAGATGTGGTGGAATGTTGATGATATCCAATAGCTAGTAGTGCTTGGATTTGCCCATCTCTGCACTGTTGGGTTAGCTTCATCCAGCTATAGAAATGATATCATGTTTATTTCCTTTGAAATGTAGAGTATATGAATCTATTCCTATGAACCAATTGGCTCTAAAGGAAAAAAATCCTATAAAAATCATATCATATAGAGTTCCTATGATATTCCTTGACACTAAAGGATGGTTGAAATTGCTGCGGGTGATATGATGGTCTTTCTTTGTAGACTCCTCACCCATCTTTATAGTTACCTCTTGAAGATGAATGAAATGATATATACAGGGTATTCTACATGTGCAATTTGGTACACGAAAACTCGGTAAAAGTTTGCGAGGTTCTAATTTTCAATAAAGCTATATGCACTGCATTTCGGAACGGAGGGAGCATACGGTAGTTGCTAACACTCACGTGGAAGATTTGTGTGTAGGAGGAGTGGCTGTTCTGTTAAATGACATGGCAACACTGACACTGTCGGATTCTGATCTAACGGTTCTAACAGCGTTCGTCAAGAAATGGCTTGTGGCGAACATTTGTTGGATAATGATTTACGGACACATGAATTGTATTGATACGTGCACCCCTCTCTCTCAAGCACACGCACCCTCACGAGTCACAACTCTCCCAAGTCCTCTCGCAGACTCGCACGTGGCACCCATCGTCTATCTGCAGGTAGACGTCACGCACATATGTGCTCTTCACACCCTACCCTTAGAACTTATAAAAAACAAAAGACGGCGCACACATTTTTTTAGCTCACAAATCACACACTTATATTATTACTCTTGCGGCGAACGTTCTTTGGGCATAGTATATATTGTACTCTCACGAAGAGAAGCGGTGCACGCACGCACTAGTTCTCTCACACCCACTCACGGGTACACGTAGGAGCGCATTTTTTTGAAGCCGGTACAACAAAATCACTCCACTATATATAAAAGCAGGAGCCTTAGCGCTTGCTTTACTAGGGTGCCTCTCATTCACTCTCTCATGCTCTACAGATCTAAGCAAGACATAGGTGGCCACACACTCTCTCTCATCTCACGGCTGGTCACAAATCCGGACAAACAACCTCGACCAGGGTAGGGGGTGTAGGTGCATCGTTCACGCTGCCGTCGGCAGCGAGGGAGGAGACCAACGGCTGCTCGCACGTCCCGATCGGCGGCCATGCCGTTCTCTCCGAGAGAGCGCTGGCTCGGGAGGGCCTCCGACCCCTTCTTCCTCCCTGCAGTATTGTGGCCAAGATGCGGCCTCCCGACGCCGTCTTTCACTACTAGGGAAAAGCCTAACAGCAGCGCGGGTTTTGGGCCTATTAGCAGCGCGGGGGCCGGCGCTACTAATAAGGCGCTACAGCAAACTTATAGCAGTAGCGCGGGTGCCACCCGCGCTACTACTACGTCCTTTAGTAGTAGCGTGGGTAAAAACCCGCGCTACTACTACCAGCACGGTTTTTTTTGAATTTTGTTGAAAAAATATTTCAATTTTTTCCCTAATTTTCAAATTTCTGAATTATTTTAACCTCAAATTTCTAATCACCCCTCATCGCTGCTCAATTTAATCTATAATCACCCCTCATCATTCCAAATCATCTAACTTCTCGGATGGTCACCCATCCTCTCACTACTCCAGCCCGAGCATGCTTAACTTCCGGGTTCTATTCTCCCTCATTTCCAAGTCAGCACTTGTTGTTTTCCTGACAATAGTAAGATATCAATCCTATTAACCTCAGGAATTTAGCTTGAGCATGAAGTCACACATTTCACTATTTGAGGTTGAAACTATTGTTCTAAAAAATTAGTAACACTAATATTTCTCGAATAATTAGTTTGACCACAGTTTGACCACAGTTTGGCCATAGTTTGACAAGATTTGACCAAAATTCAAAAAAACTAAAATAATTATTTAGTAACACTAACATTCTAGAATAATTAGTTTGACCATTGTTTGACCACATAGTTTGAAATTTTTTCGATTTTTTCCACTCTAGATCTTAAAAGCCCCGTAACTTTTTTCTGTTTGGTTTTTGAGGATTTTGAAAATGTTTAACGGGGTTCCCCCAGTTAAATTTGGATGAAACTTTTCGAGTAGATGATTTTTCATATAAAAAACTTTTTCATCCGAGTTAGTATGCAAAAGTTATGCCCATTTTTACAAATTCTCGAGAGATTTTGCAAATAAAGTCGAAATTCATATTTGCAAATTTTCCCAACAACTAGACCACATATCACATGGGAAACTTATTTTCTTTTATTTTTTTGACATTTTCATCATTTTTTAAATGAAAAGGCGATCCAAGGGGGG
>NC_041389.1:52485931-52492550 GCF_002162155.2 Triticum dicoccoides
GCGCGGTTTTTTACCCCCTCGCTACTACTATGGCACCACTTAGTAGTAGCGAGGGCTAAAAACCAACGCTACTGCTATCAAACTTAGTAGTAGCGAGGTTTTAAAAACCCGCGCTACTACTATGGCATGTCCCGAGGGGCACGGTAGAGACCGCTTAGTAGTAGCGAGGGTTAAAAACCCGCGCTACTGCTATCAACTTAGTAGTAGCTGGCAGTAGCGAGGGTTTTTAACCCTCGCTACTAGTAACTTTATGTGTATAGGCTTTTCCCTAGTAGTGTTTGCCACATGCCGACGACCCTCAGGTATATATTCCTTCGAAACCTGCCTTGCTCTACTGCCCCAGCTCTTCCCCCTTCGTGTGGATCCTTTTCTACTTCCGTCCGCTGTTCCAAAGCCACCTAGACTTCTATTATTATTAGAAGTAAAGCTAGTTCACATAGTCAACTCAAAGTGTTGGTTCAAACAGGGAAGAAAGTGGGAAAGCTGTAGCATGAATCTAGGACATGGTTCTAAGAGGAAACAGGGGAAAGTAGTAATATCTGCCATTGTTTAAATAACCGTATTTCGTATTTGCGCAAACAGGGATGTATGTCTCCATATCATTTCGGGATGTCTGTCTCCGTATCGTTTCTATCCGCGCAATCAAAAGCACACACCTCAGTTTTAGTACAACTGTGCAAAATGAGATGGCTATCCCTCGTTGTCGTCGTCTAACCTCCATTCTTCAAGGTATTCCTACATTGGTAGTAACTAAGGTAGAATGACCAACACAATCTAAAAGAAGCTGATTCGTACATTTTACTAACTGATTGCAGTGCAGGGATGAGCAAAAACAACTGCATCCTAGTCCGAAATGCACTTTCTGCCAGTTCTTCCACGGACCGAGGACTAGCTGGCATGGCTGCACGACGGTTTTTTGGACAGGTGCGCGGACAAGAGGCATTGTGCTCTGCTTATTTCTGCAAATAACGGTGCTTAAATTTAGTGGAATGCACAAGCATTTCAACTGGTCAGTACACTGCATGGTTCAGTTCAGCATTCCAGCTGAGACCACAATTATAATTGTTATTCTGGAATGAGAGAACCTAACCCTGGATGGTGGTAACAAGAAAAAATCAGAGTGAACTCCAGGAAATTTAAGCCTGCCGGGAGGCCCTTTGCTCAGAGAAGCCTTGCTTGTTTTTTCCTGATTTGTAAACCTTCTCACAACTTTGTCTTTTGTTGTGAACTAGTATATGTTTATTATGTTCTATGAATCATTGAGATGTACAAAACTGCTTAACTTATGCTTTTCAAGATTTTTATGAAGACAAATTTAATGTGAGTGTTCCACATGAGCGCTGGACTAGCGTTGAACGTTTGGAATTTATTACATTGTGGCCTGAATTAACTGCATGAACCACTGTAACAAGATACATAGTTGCTTATATGTCAGACAGCAGATTGTTGATTGTTAGCTGGTCGATAGCCTAGTGTTGAAGCGAGCTGAGCCAATGTGTCATGTTTTGCACTACTGCTTACAAGTGGGGTATCACCAACAGTGTTCACAAGTACTCCCTCTGTCCCATAATATAAGAACGTTTTTGGCACTATACTAGTGTAAAAAACGTTCTTATATTATGGGACGGAGGGAGTACTTATGTATATGTCGGTGCACGGTTCTCGAACAAGTGCTCTATTTCATCAAAACACACACTGCTCGTATGATAAACCGTGACAACTTATGTCTTACCATGCCATATTCATGAAAAAACTAGTGAGGACGCATCTGTTTCGGCAACAATTACAATGGTTCTCACATGATTCACGGGCACACAAAAGTAGCAGCAGTTCCCATAAACGGATTCAAACAGAGTACTAGCCCCAGAGGGGTCGATAACAGGCAAGGTTCGGATAATTAGACACAATCCAAACTACTATTAAACACTAGCTGGGGAAACTATTTCATGCATCGATCTAATTTGGGCTGGACACAAGACGGACCTTGCCATGAACATCATCGAGGACGTTCCACAGCAGCTCAATCCTGTGAACCTTCATAAAGACAACCTTGTGGCCTTGCCATTGATAAACTTGCTTGTGGAGGCATGCCATGTCATCTTCCTGCGTAAGCTTGACAAGAACAATATGCCTCACAAATGAAGGAGTAGCTTTGAACTTCTTGTGCTTCAGTACACCCTGGACAACACGCCTGACAACGGTGAGGCTGGAATACACCTCTTCATTGGTATAACCTGTCACATCCCTAGCTTCTGGTAATGCACTAGGCTAGACCTCTTGCTGCATCATGTTTAAATTCAAATGAAATTTGAATTGAGGAATTTTCAAAGCCTCAGAAACCTCTAAAAATAACCAACAATTAAATCTTCTCAAATGTGTCCAAGAAAATGTTCCTGTTATCCTCTGGAAATATTGGCAAGAGGAAAAATCCAAACCAATATTTTTGGTGCCTTAGAAACATTTAATTTGGGCATTTGAATTAAATCAATAATTATTTGAATTGGATTTATATCTACTATTAAATAAATATAGGTCCAATAATTCTGAAATATTTTGTGGAGCATTGTTTTAATTCCTTTAGCTCCTAAAAATATTGTCAGAAGCAAAATAAATTGAATTGGTTTCAAAACCAAATTCAAAACAAACCTGCAAAATAGAAAACTGAAATAATTAGAAAAAGGAGAGAGAGTCTTACCTGGCCCCTTACCTGGCTGGCCCAGTGGACAGCCCAGCCCACTGGCCTGGTGCCAGTCGTCCTCTACCTCTGCCAGTAGGCAGAGGAGGGAGACAGCGCACGCGCGCGCCGTGGCGACACGCCACCTCCCTGCCTGCCCGCGTCCCTCGCCACCGCGACGCCTCGGGCCTTCTCTTCGGCGCCGCCTCGAACCCCTGGACCCCCTCACTCGTCCCCTTCATCTCTCCTTCGCCCCTCCCTCTCGCACACCCGAACGCCATCGTCGCCGCCGTTCGTCACCGCCGCAGCCACAGCCACTCCCTCGCTCCCTCTTCGTATCCCAGAGCTCCGCCGGTCCTCCCTCGTCCTCCTCGTCGTCTCATGCGACCAGAAGAGCCCCGGAACGCCGCCCCCGATGTTTTCCCCCTCGCCGGCCGCCGAGGATCTTCTCCGTCGATCCGGCCACTCCGGCGCGCCCCCGAGCTCGCTGACCCTCCCTGCACGATCCCCGTGAGTCCCTGCTTCCTTTCCCCCTAACCCCAAGTCCGATTTCGAGCTCTAGCCGCCCCCTCTACCGGAGCCGAGACGCTCCGCCGCACGGACTCGTCGCCGGCGAAGCCCCGGTGACCAAATGGCCCCGCGCGTGCGTCCGTTGCACTCGCAACGACCCATGGAGCAACGCTAGCGTGGCAGCTAGCTTGTTTGCAAGCCGCAGCGCTAACCCCGCACCCACCCGAGCTCCGGCCGCCGCCTCGGGCTCCATTCCGGTGAACCCCGGCCACCCCCGCACCTCCCGTTGGCCCCCCTAGATGCGCACGGGCACGGGCTACCTTCTGGTGCCCTTCGCGCGTCCAGTCGCCGCCCGTAGCGCAACCCCGGTGAACTTCCGCCGCGTTTCGGGTCGCCGCCGGCCGAACTCCGGTGGCCAGTGACGTGGCGCTGTCATTAGCCACTAATGACCACGCTAAACCCCCCCACAGACACTGACAGCGGGCCCCGTAGCGGGTCAAAGCCCGAGTCAACGCGGGATTAGCCCCCGTGTCACTGACGTGTGGACCCCACACGTCAGGTTTGACCCTGACCGGCCCCTGTTGACTTGCTGACGTCATGCCGACGTCATGCTGACGCAGTAAAGTATTTCTGGAATTAAATAAATTAGGAAATGATTTATAATTCCAGAAAATTGTATAAACTTCAATAAATCATAGAAAATTAACCGTAACTCCAAATTAAATAATTTATATATGAAAAATTATCAGAAAAATTCAAGGAATCCATCTGTACCATTTTCATGCATGTTAGAACAACTTATCACTACTGTTTAGGATAAATGAAGTGAATGACATTTAAATAACCACATATGGAGTTTGAATATGAATCTTGGATTCAAACCAACTTCATTTAATCTGGTTTTAGGTGCATTAGCCCAAAACACATTCATATTGCCATGTCATAGCATGCATCATATTGTGCATTGCATTGATTGTGTTTCTTCTGTGTTGCCGGTGATTGCCCCCTTTCGATAGACGTGATACCGATGATGTGATCGTTGACACCGATGAAGACTCAATGTTATCTTCAGAAGTGCCAGGCAAGCAAAACCCCCTTGTTCATTCCGATACAATCCCACTCTCTCGCTCCTGCTCTCTTTTACTGCATTAGGACAACATCGATTCATCTGTTACTTGCTGCGGTAGCTGAACCCCTTTATCCTCTGCATGACCTGTCATTCCACAGTAATTAGATGAAACCCACTAGCATGAGTAGGAGTTGTTTGAGCCCTGATGTGCCTACTCATTCATGCTTGTTTGTCATGCCTGCTACTGCTTAGAGTTGAGTCAGGTCTGATTCATCCGGGATGAATCAGAGGTGTGTGAACATGTCCTACTGTGTGTGAGCTAAGTGTGTGAAGACGATTTGGTAAAGGTAGCGGTGAGAGGCCATGTAGGAGTACATGGTGGGTTGTCTCATTGAAGCCGTCCTCAGGAACTGAGTTCTGTGTTTGTGATCCATGATTCAGCTACTACCATACATTGGGCCCTGAAATATGACCCCGCTCGACTTCTTATTCACCCTTGTCCTCTGTCCAGGAGTTGCAAGTAGTTTCTGGTGTTTGTAGCTTACTGGAGGCCGTGGACAGCGCTGACCGTAGGGGTGGGCTGTGATGCGGTAGGTACGTGGCACGGTGTACCGGATGCCCGTTTGGTATCTCGGGAACCCTGTTCACATCGTTTGGGGCTGTGAGCGAAACTCCGGCCGGATCTCCTCATGGATGGAACCCGAATAGGCGATAAACCTGGACTAGAGACTTGAGTGTTTAGGTAGGTCATGGTCTACACCCACGTCGGCTTTCGCTTGAAGTCTGCCGAGCACATGTCGTGTGCAGACGCTAAGTGGTGGAAACATGTATGAAGAAGTACACCCCTGCAGGGTTAACATCATCTATTCGAATAGCCGTGTCCGCGGAAAAGGACTTCTGGGTTGCTTATATCAGTTCATAGACAAGTGAAAGTGGATACTCTAAAATACGCAAGACAAGCGTGAGTGCTATGGATGGTGTTCTCGTAGGGAGACGGGAGCGGATCCATAGTGGGGTATTGATATGGTGAATATGTGGACTCGTGTGCGCCACCTCAAAGAGTCGCTTGCAGTCGTAGTTTAGGATAGCCACCGAGTCAAAGCTGGCCTGCTGCAGTTAAACCCCACCATCCCCTTTGTTGATAATGATGCATATGTAGTTAGTACTGATGTAAGTCTTGCTGGGCACATTTGTACTCACGTTTGCCTATTTTATGTTTTGCAGAGAGACTTAGTTCCGCTTGGACTTCGACGTTTAGCTTGATACCTCAGCTACGATCTTGTGCCCTCGGCAGGATCTGATCGATAGTCAGGCTTCTCAGCCTTTTTCATTTATAGATGTCTGTACCCAGACATGATAGCTTCCGCTTGTGCTTTGATTTGTATGCTCTGATTGTTGGGTCATGAGACCCATGTTTGTAATATCTCGCTCCTCGGAGCCTAATGAATAAACTACTTGAGTCGTAGAGTCATTTTGTGATACCATGTTGTATTGCACATATCGAGCATATTGTGTGTATGTTATTGAAATGCTTGGTATGTGTGGGATCTGACCATCTAGTTGTTTATCCTTAGTAGCCTCTCTTACCGGGAAATGTCTCCTAGTGTTTCCGCCGAGCCATGGTAGCTTGCTACTGCTCTGGAACACTTAGGCTGGCCGGCATGTGTCCTTCTTCGTTCCTGTGTCTGTCCCTTCGGGGAAATGTCACGCGATGAATACCGGAGTCCTGTTAGCCTGCTACAGCCCGGTTCACCGGAGTCCTGCTAGCCCAGTGCTACAGCCTGGATTCACTCGCTGATGACCGACACGTTCGATGTTGGGTCATGGATTCCTGTCCCTGTAAGCTTGGGCCACTTTGGGTTTACGACTAGCCATGTCAGCCCGGGCTCCTTATCATATGGATGCTAGCGACACTATCATATACGTGTGCCAAAAGACGCAAACGGTCCCGGGCAAAGGTAAGGCGACACCCATGGGAATACCGAGCGTGAGGCCGCAAAGTGATATGAGGTGTTACATGCTAGATCGACGTGGCATTGAGTCGGGGTCCTGACATAACCGCAAATGGCTTCCAGGATCCAACAGCCTAAGAACTCTGTTTTCCCAGTGCGTATATTCAGGTCGTCCGCCTCATAGCGAGTGACATGCACAACCACACAATCCTTGTCTGCATCAGGGCTCTAATTGAAACATAAACAAATTTTGAATTACTTTTCAGTATAAGAAACACAAGTTATTTAAATCACTATGTATAGCATGGCATCGAAGCTAATAAAATTTTGCATTATTAATCACCACATACTTCATTTTCTAAAAAAAATCACCACATACTTAGATGAAAAACCATAATTGAGATTGGTAAAGAA
>NC_041389.1:52492767-52505179 GCF_002162155.2 Triticum dicoccoides
CCACGGGGGCTGTAACCTCAAACGAGGCGTTGACCATCTCAGTAATGGCCGTGAGCGTATCTGGGGTCGGCTCAGTGGTTGCCTCCATCTTCTTGGAGCTCTCTGTCTCGTGGGGATCACCCTCCCGCGTCTGCTCAAATATCGACAGATCTTTGCCTGGTTCTCCTTGGTCCATCATGAAACTGACGAATACTAGGAGACCACTGAAAGGAAAACACAATCGCAATGACAATGAAACAAAAAAGAGAGTGAGGATCGGTTACTGCTTTGCAAAATTTCTTTTTTTTTCTCTCAACGAAAATATACCAACATCACGGATCCACTTACCTTCCCTTCGTTGGGAGAGAAGAATAGTGGCAGATGCGAGTGTTGCCTTTCTTGAAGACGGTGAGGGAGAAGGGGATTCAACAAAGAGTTAAATGATGGTTGCTTCATCCATCAAACTTAGACTACGGGGAGGTCGGGTTTGGTGATACGACGGCTCGTTACTGCCGCGCTACGACCGGGTTGACTCTCCACCTGCATACTGCCTTGTAATTTGGTGGATGGCATTTGGGCCCGCGCATTGCATGGCCTGCATGTCGGTGAACAAAAGTATAACGACATTCAGTAGAGGGAGACGTTTCAATGACCTTGGAGGAGCCAGAAGTGGTAGAGTGTCTCCACTGTACTAGTAGTAATTGTTTTTCTGGGTAGCTATAGAGTGTATCCATTGTACTAGTAGTAATTGTTTCTCTGGGCCCAAGACAAAACAGCCAATCCACACTAGTAAATAGTAAAATCAATTCAAAAGGCACTACCCACACCCAGCACCCCCCCCCAAAACCTGGGTGCTCTTCTTCCTCCTCGCTCCCACCCACCTCACGTCAGCTCGCTCCACTCGTACCCCCAAATTCCTCACCTCACTCCTACAGAAAACCCCAGCTCCCCTTCTTCCTCACTCCTACAGAAAACCCCCAGCTCCCCTTCTTCTTCGCTCGCACTACAACTAGGCTCGTCATTCGTTACTCTGCTCAAATCCGTGAGCGCGACGCGACGCCCTCGAGGAAAATGGAGCCGGCTGACCCCAGCGCCAAGAAGATGAGGCTCCCGCCAGCGGCGACGCCTGTTGTAGATCCCGCACCCGGCAGTGTGGGGAGAAGCGGCGACCCCGCCCCCACCGGATCCCAGGAACCCGTAGAATCTCGGGTGGACCGCATCGGCGATCTCCCGGACGCCGTCCTTGGGGAGATCATCTCGCTTCTCCCCACCAAGGATTGCTGCCGCACCCAACTCCTCTCAATTCGGTGGTGCCTTCTATGGCGCGCAATGCCCCTTAATCTCGACTGTCGTCAGCTATCTCTCTTCAATGATTTTGAAATCCCCAGAGCCATTATCTCCTCCCACCAAGGCTCCGTTCCAAGCCTCTGCATCTCGTCATGCTACCTGAGCAAGCATACCATGCCCTGCACGGTGGACGCCTGGCTGAAATCCCCTGAATTCACAGAACTACAGCTGCTTGAGTTGTACTATTCCCCTTGAAATCACATACCACATACCCAATGCCATGAACTTGTGCCCTCAGCACCGATGTCCATCTCGCGGTTTTCCTCCTCTCTCCACACCGCCACCTTTGTGCTGTGCTACCTACCAGACAATCTGGTACTAAACCTTCGACTCCCATTTCTCAAGAAACTTTCACTTGTGTGGGTTCGTATATCGGAGGCCTCATTGCACAGCATCATCCACTCCAGTTGCCCTGCGCTGGAGTGCTTGGTGCTTGTTTTCACAGTTAGAATCGGTTGTCTCCAAATAAAGTCGCCTAACCTTGTAAGAATTGGAATTTCTTTTGACGGAAGGCAGCTCATCATCCAAGATGCCCCTTCACTTCAAAGCTTGATCCTTGATTCTAGTTATTCACCGTTGCAAATAACCGTCCGCTCTACGCCTAAACTGGAGACCTTGGGTGTAATACATGATTTCTGTGCTCATTTCAATATGGTGTTTGGCTTCACAGTTCTCCAGGTACTTTATATTATCATCTACACTTGTAACCATAAGCCGCATTTTAAATTATGCACATAATTTATATATCATCTTGGAGTACACATTTTGTACTAATATTATGTTCTATGCTCAATGAAGAGTTTCTCCATGGATGGCCTATCAATGGTGCTGGATTCTGTCAAGATCTTATATATCGAAATGAATAGTTTTGATCTGAACAAGATTATTTGCTTGCTGCAATGCTTTCCATGTCTGGAGAAGTTGTATATAAAGGTGATAATTTCACGCACATTGGAAGCCCGCATATAATGTACTAGAATTAACCGTTCACCTGTTGCTCTTTCGACACTCTTCTTTTAGACCTTAACTGTTTTCAATCTTCATGTGTATTTAGGCAACAGGACGGGGTAAGAAAGTTATAACCAATCGGTGGATTCGCATTGGATTTTCTCACTTTTCATGAGATTCGATTGAAGACAATAACGCTAGAACGATATGTAGCCAACCGTGCAAACACAAGATTTGTCACATTCTTCCTGCGGAATGCGAGGTTACTATTGTCCATCAGGCTTAAGTTTATCAGCAGCATGGTTTTGATGGATGGGTATGTGAACGAGCAAAAAATGGAGTTTCAGGTGGGCAAAAGAGCTTCTGAACGTGCCAGACTTCTATTTACAACATATTGTGGTCATAATCCAGTAAATTTTACGACCCAAGATGTTCATTCTATGGACCTGACCGATCCATTTGACTGTGACTACCGAAAACAGTGTTGGAGTTAGATGTTGTTGCCCTTTTCAATCTGGTTTTTTTTGTAAACCTGATGAACAATCAACCCTCGTGCTTTTGTACAGTTTGTAAGCTGGAGTTAGATGTTCCTGCCCTTTTCAACTCGGCTGTGACTGTCATATTTTCTTTGAAACAAGGCAAATGGCTTGCCATTCATTTAATTTAGAGTGAAATATTGTAAAAAATCACAACCAAGGGAAATAACATCACTCACGCCGGCTGCTTGAGCTCTCTGTGCATTACAGAAGCCAAGTGATTAGCCCCCACCAGCACCCACAAACTTATTTTGAACTAGCACATCAAATGGGCTGTAAATTTTCATAGGAAAGGCTGCATGACCGTGACAGATTTGGATTCTGACATTTGGGACCCACGAGGAAATAGCCTATCCAAGGTGGTGTCGACTTACTAGCCAGTTAACAAATGATTCTGCCTACCAGCCGTTGGATTGACATCCAACATCAGTCGTGTATCTTCTATATCTTGTCTTCTTCTTCCTCCAGCCACCCAAACCAAACCACCCCGTCGGCTCCGCCTGCTCCCGCCTCCCATGGCTGGCCGCGCCTCCGACGCCCTACCGTATGTAACCTCCAATGTTGGCCAGTCCCTCCCTCTATTCCCCCACATGTCCTGTTAATCTCCGGCGACGTCAGCCCCAACACGCACCCGTGCCCGAACCAGTCAACCTTCGTACTCCCCTCCGCCTGCGACTGGACCGACGCATCTTCAACGGCTCATGTTCGTTCCGTCCGAGGCCTCGCCGTCGCCCTCCGCCTTGCGGCCTTGGTTCGCTCGCCATGCGCGGTGCACCGCCCTCTTGCGTTGTCAACATCGTCAACAACCGAGAGGAACAAGGAGATGACTGTACGTGGAGAGGATGACAGTAGGGACCCACCAGCGTCATGGAAGTACGCAAGCAAGTGCCTCTATAGTACAAGCCCCAAAATATGGTTCCTCCTAGTCCTTATGGTTGGACATCTGGGGCTCACGCCATTGTCAACGTAGTCAATAAACAAGAGAATTACACTACGAGCGGCTGACACCAGGGACCCAGCAAGTCATGCAGTTTTTTTGAGGAACAAGCAGTTGTTATTTATACTAGTTTTAGCGACGGATCAGGGTAACAACGGGGCTGTGCGGGGGCCCGTCTAGCCAGGGTTTTATTTATGTTTACCACATCATGAGCCCAGTTGTGTTTTTGTCTTGCTGAAAATGGCTAGCCCAGTTCTAGTTTTTTTAAAGAAATACCCAAACAAGGCCTACTTGCTTTATCGGCCCTGCTGGGCTGCAAATCTTTCAAGACGATGAGACTTTCATTCGGTTTGCCTAGAAATGGCCTGTACATTTTTAAAACACATCAAACCGGGAATTAGTTCAATTTTTTTCATTACAAGATCTTAAATTCCATTGATTTTTATGCATGGACAATTATTTGGATTTTATATTTATATAAATTATTTTTCAAAATAGTTTGAATGTGAATCGATATTTCTGGATTAAAAACAGTTGACCGCACCGAAATATGCAAAATTTCGTATACTTTTTAACCGTGGCCACAATATGGGGTGTAATGCTAACAAAAATAAGATGGGCTCCAAAAAAAATCTTTAGAATTAGCAAATGGGCTGTACATTATTAGAAATAATGGCAGATGGGCTGTATGTTGTTTTCCACAGATTTGAGGCTGACTTGTGCGCCTACTATAGGTTGATGCGTATGCTTTCATAAAAAAAGGTTGACGCACACGTAACGCCCTGTCAACTTAGTCAGCACACGAGAGCTGTGACCGTCGGATGTCCATCCAACGGGTGTTGCTTCTTCAATCTCTGCTCTTCATGCTCCAGCCGCTCAAACAAGCACCGGCGGGACTGCCTGCTCCCTCCTCCCTCGGCCGGCTATGCTGCTGCACAGGCCTCATGGCGCCATCGTACTCCCATCACTGACCTAGCCATCCCTCTACTCACCCACACATGTCGTTATTCTCCCGTGATGGCAGATGAACCAGTAAACCCTCGTACTCCTCCGCGTGGGAAACAACTGCCGAGTATTCCCTGGCTCCGTGTCGTTCCCTTCTTAGGCCTTGCTGTCGACCACCGCCCTGGTGCTCTCTGCGCGGCCTAGTCAACGTGGTCAATGAATGACACTCATCGGAAGTGGACTGGATGTGGAGAGGCTGACAGCTGGGTCCGCGGCCGCACGCAAGGAAATGCCTCCTTATTACACACAAAATAATGATTCCTCCACCTGACAGCTAGGACCCACAGGAAGGGCTTCTGTATTTCGTGAAAAAAACGTCCCCCCCCCGCTGACAGGTCAGACCCACCAGCTATATCTTCGCATGCTAGGAAGTGCCTCCTTATTACGCCCAAAAAAAATGAATAACCCCCTGCTTGTTGGGACCCACCATATTGTTGGGCTGACTTGTGGGCCTACTAAGTTGACGGGGACGATGGGCTTTGTCAACTTAGTCAATACTCCAGTGACCGTATGATGTCCATCCAACGGCCATAGTGCTTCTTCAACCTCTGGTCTTCTTGCTCCAGCCTCCCAAAGCAGCGCCGGTCATGCCGCCTGCTCCTGCCTCCCGTGGCCGACTGTAGTACCGCCTGCTCCTGCCTCCCGTGGCCTGGCTCCGCATCGCCCCCTTCCTAGGCCTCACCGTCGTCCACCGCCGTGGTGCTCTCGGAGCGGCGTGGTCAATGTGGTCAACGACCGACTTCCATCGGAAGAGTACTGTACGTGGAGAGGCTGACAGCTAGGTCCACGGCAGCCGCAAGGAAGTGCCACCTTATTATGCGGAAAATAATTATTCCTCCACCTGACAGCGGGGACCCACTGGACGGGCCACCAGTATTTTGCGAAAAAAATCATTTCCCCCTGACTGCTGGGACCCATCGAATGGGCCACCGTGTTTCGCGAAAAAAATGTTCCCTCCGCTATTAGCTCGGACCCACCGGAAGTGCCTCCTTATTACGCACAAAAAAAAATGAATACTCCCCCGGCTAGCTGGGACCCAACTTGGTGGGAGGCTGTCTTGTGGGCCTACTAAGTTGACGGGGGGGCTTTCTCAACTTAGTAAATATGAACAATTCTAGCTCCAATGACCGTACGATGTCCATCCAACGGCCGTAGTGCTTCTTCAACCTCTAGTCTTCTTGCTCCAGCCGCCCAAAGCACCACCGATCGTGCTGCATGCTCCTGCCTCTTGTGGCCGGCTGTGCTGCCGCGGAGGCCTCACCGCCCCCTACTATTCCCACCGCTGGCCAGGCCCTGCAGCGAAGGCAACCTCACACTGTAGCCAAACCAGTGAACCCTCGTACTCCTCTCCGTGCGGGCTTCCACTGCCACGTCTTCCCCAGCTCCGCGTCGTCTCCTTCCTAGGCCTCGTCGTCGTCCACCGCCGTGGTGCTCTCCGCGCGGCGTGGTCAACGTGGTCAAGGAACGACTTCCATGGGAAGAGTACTGTACGTGGAGAGGCTGACAGCTGGGTCCACGACCATAGCCTAGTTTTTTTGTGATTTGCCAAGTAAGTCGCTTTGTCAGGCCTGTTGGGCTGTAAATCTTTCAAGACGAGGAGAGCTTTCATTCGGCTGGCCGAGAAAATGGCCCATCAGTAATGAGAAATGGGCTGTACATTTTTAAAACACATCAAACCGGCAATTAGTTTCAAATATTTTTTTTCATTTCAAGATTTTAAATTACATTAAATTTTATGCGTGGAGAATTTGCTGGATTTTATATTGATATACATTTATTTTTAAAATCAGTTTGAATGTGAGTCGAAATTTCGGGATTAAAAACAGTTCGGACCGCACCGAAATATGCAAAATTTCGTATAATTTTTTAACCGTGGCCACAATATGGGCTGTAATGCTAACAAAAAGAATATGGGCTCCAAAAAAACCTTAAGAATTAGCAAATGGGCTGTAAATTATTAGAAATAATGGCAGATGGGTTGTATGTTGTTTTCCATAGATTTGAGGCTTTCCTAAAAAAAGGTTGACGCACAAGCAGTGACGGTTGGATGTCCATGGAATGCCCGTCGTGCTTCTTCAATCTCTGTTCTTCCTGCTCCAGCCGCTCAAACAAGCGCCGGCGGGACTGCCAGCTCCCTCCTCCCCGCGGCCGGCTGTGCTGCCGCGCAGGCCTCACCGCCCTACCGTACTCCCATCGCTGGCCTAGCCATCCCTCTACTCACCCACACTTGTTGTTATTCTCCAGCGACGGCAGATGAACCAGTAAACCCTCGTATAGTCGTACTCCCCTCCACGTGGGAAACAACTGCCGAGTCTTCCCTGCCTCCGTGTTGTCCCCTTCCTAGGCTTCGCCGTCGTACACCGCCGTGGTGCTCTTGGCGCGGCGTGGTCAATGTGGTCAACGACCGACTTTCATTGGAAGAGTACTGTGCATGGAGAGGCTGACAGTAGGGTCCACGGCCGCAGCAAGGAAGTGCCTCCTTATTACGCGCAAAATAATTATAACTCCACCTGACAGCGGGGACCCACCGGACGGGCCACCGTATTTAGCGAAAAAACATTTCCCCCTAACTGCTGGGACCCACCAGCTACACCTTCGCATGCAAGGAAGTGCATCCGGGCAAAAAAAATGATTCGCCCCCCTGACTGCTGGGACCCACCAACTACATCTTCGCGTGCAAGGAAGTGCGTCCAAAAAAAATGATTCGCCCCCCTAACTGCTGGGACCCACCAGATACATCTTGTCGAAGCGTACGTAGCGTTGTCATTCTGGTCACAAACGTGTACATACATATATACTGGTGGATGTAGAGGCGCGCACGTGTCGTAGTAGAGGCGCGTACGTAGCATGTACACGTACGTACAGCGGCCAGGGTACAAGAAAGAAAATATGGCTACGTATGTGTACATACTGGCGGGGTCTCGAACGCCAACTCGCGCATACGTACGGCGAGGGCTCGTGTACATGGCTGGGTCGGAACGGAGAAACAACATCGTCGTCGTGTTCATGGGGAGGCAACTGTCACATCCCTAGCTTCTGGTGCTGCCTAGTGTTTGCATCTTGCTTGCATCATGTTTAACTTTCATGGAAATTTGAAATGGGGATGTTCAAACCCTAGCATCAAAAGGAATTCAAATAGGTTCAACCAAATTATTTTTCAATGATTTCAAAATGCCCTTTAAAAATGTTCATCATTTCTGGATCAAGGTGGAAGCATCTACCAAAAATGGTTCACATTTTTGCAGGACATATTTGGACTTTGAATTAATACAAACATATTTGAATTGGGGCTATATAAATGCTATATATATTTTTTAGATGCTCCAAAAATGTTCGAAATTGTTCAGGGTCACTGGAATAATTCAGAAAGCACCCATAATTATTTCCAGGATTTTATGAAATGGTTTAGCATTATTATTAAACCAAAACAGAGAAACAAAATAAAAAAACAGAAACAAATGAGAGAGAGAGAGAAGTCCTTACCTGGCAGCCTACCAGAGCGAGCCCACCAGAGCCGGCCCAGCTCCTGTGCTGGTCCAGCACTGTGCGGCCTAGCCCACCGCAGCCGCCACCGTCTTCAACCTCCTACTAGTAGGCAGGACGGCGTGTGCTCGACGCGAGCGCGCACGCGCCGGCCGCCTCATGCTTGCCGCTTGCTCCTGGACGTCGCTAGGTGCGCCACACGGACACTAGAGCCTTCACGTTCGCTTCCCCCTCTGTTCGTCCTCTCCCTCGCCCTCTCGCCCGACCTGAGCGCCCCTATCGCCGCCGCTCGCCGCTGCCATCCCCAGCGCCACTGCCTCGCCTTCCTGCTGTGGCCATCGGCTCCGCCACATCGCCCTGGAGCTCCAAGCCAACGGAGGCAAGCCCGGAAGCCCTAGAACGTCGCCAGGATCGTCGTCTTCACCGTCGGGCACCGAAGATCGTCGCCGCCGATTCGTCGTCCACAGGGCCTCCCCGAGCTTGCTGACCCCCTCTCCGACCCCGCTGTGAGCTCCTCTTCCTCTCCCCCTAGATCCCGTGATCGTTTGGCCTCCGTAGCCGCCGTTTTCACTGCACCCAAAAGCTCCTCGCTGCCGGCCATGGCGTCGTCGTGGCTAGAGCCACAGTGGCTCGAAGCCAAGCTCACTGTTATGCTCAGCGCACCACCAGGAGCCCGTAGCCACCACCAGCTCCTCCTCCAGTGCACCGTAGCACCGAACTCAACCCCGTCCGAGCTCCGGCTGCCGCCTCTGTGCTCGCCGTCGTCATCTCCGGCGACTCCGAGGCCTTCCGATTGCTCTGCTAGACGCTGTCGAGCGCGGGCTACCTCCTGGTGGCCTTCGCGCATCCAGCCGTCGCCCGCAGCTCAAGTCCGGCGAGTTGCCGCCGCAGTTTAGGTCGCCGCCGGCGAAACTCCGGTGAGAGCCTACGTGGCCTCGTCATTAGCACTAACCCCCGCCAGCTGGACCACCATTAGACGCTGACAGTGGGCCCCAGGCCTGGTCAATCCCCAGTCAGTGCTGGGTTTGACCGGGATTAGCCCTGTGTCGCTGATGTGTGGCCCCCACACGTCATGTTTGACCTGGGTCAATCCAGTTGACTGCTGACGCAGGCATGACACAGTGCTGACGCAATTATTGATTTTCTGGTTTTATTAATAATCAGGAAATTCCAGAAAATGTTATAAACTTCTAAAAATCATATAAATTCATCCGTAACTCCAAATGAAATGATTTATATATGAAAAATTATCAGAAAAATCCACTCTATCCATTTATTCTACTTTCATGCATGTTTAAGCAACTTATACCCACTGTATAAGTGAAAGCATGATAATGGCATTTTAAATACTTCTTATGGAGTTTGCATATGAACCCTTGGTTCATATGGACTTCATTTAAATTGTTGCTAGATGCATTAGTACAAATCACAGCATATTGCCATGTCATGATCATGCATCATATTGTCGCATTGCATTGATTGTGTCCTTTGTCTGTTGCCGGTGTTGTCCCCTCTCAGTAGAGGTGGTTTCGACGATGAGATCGATGACACCGATGAAGAGCTATACTATCTTCGGAAGTGTCAGGCAAGCAAAACCCCCTTGTTCATTCCGATACAATCCCACTCTCTCGCTCCTGCTCACTTTTACTGCATTAGGAGAACAACGGTTCATCTGTTACTTGCTGCGTTAGTTGAACCCCTTTTCCTCTGCATGACCTGTCATTGCCACAGTAAATAGATGAAACCCACTAGCATGACTAGGAGTTGTTTGAGTCAGGTCTTTTTCATCGGGGATGAATTGGAGGTGTGTGAACATGTCCTACTGTGTGTGAGCTAAGTGTGTGAACACGATTTGGTAGAGGTAGCAACGAGAGGCCATGTAGGAGTACATGGTGGGTTGTCTCATTGAAGCCGTCCTCAGGAACTGAGTTCTATGTTTGTGATCCATGAACAGTTACTACCACACATTGGGCTCCGGGCACTCCAAGCTCTCTCGACTTATTAATCAACTCGATCTCTGTCCAGGAGTTGCAACTAGTTTCTGGTGTTTGTAGGTAGTGCTAGTAGTCTACCAAGTGGCACCCGGTACATGTGGGCTTGGGACAGACTACGCGCAGTGGCACAATGTACCAAGTGGCACTCGGATGGTGGGCTTGGGAGCCCTGATCACATTGTTTGGGGCCGTGAGCGACACCGCGGCCGGATCTCCTTGCGGATGGAACCCGAATAGGCGATAAACCTGGAGGAGAGACTTGTGTGGTTAGTCAGGTCGTGGCCGACACCCTCGCGCGGGCTTCCGGTTGAAGGTTGCCGAGTACATGTCGTGTAAACGGCGGTAAGTGGTGAGAGCGTGTGTGAAGAAGTACACCCCTGGAGGGTTAAGATGATCTATTCGAATAGCCGTGTCCGCGGTAAAGGACTTCTGGGTTTCCTGTACAATTCATAGACAAGTGAAAGTGGATACTATAAAATACGCAAGATAAGCGTGAGTGCTATGGATGGCGTTCTCGTAGGGAGACGGGAGCGGATCCATAGTGGTGTATTGATATGGTGAATATGTGGACTCGTGTGCGCCACCTCAAAAGAGATACTTGCAGTCCTAGTTCAGGATAGCCACCGAGTCAAAGCTGGCTTGCTGCAGTTAAACCCCACCACCCCTTTGTTGATAATGGTGCATATATAGTTAGTTCTGATGTAAGTCTTGCTGGGTACATTTGTACTCACGTTGCTTAATTTATGTTTTTTGCAGAGAGACTTCAGTCTCACTAGTAGTACCGCTTGGACTTCGACGTTTAGCTTGTTACCTCAGCTACGATCTTGTGCCCTTGGCATGATCTGGTAGATAGACGGGCTTCTCAGCCTTTTTCATTTCTAGATGTCTGTACTCAGACATGTTAAGCTTCCGCTTGTGCTTTGACTTGTATGCTCTGAATGTTGGGTCTTGAGACCCATACTTGTAATATATCGCTCCTCGGAGCCTATTGAATAAAATACTGGAGTTGTAGAGTCATGTTGTGATGCCATGTTGTATTTGCACATATCGAGCATATTGTGTGTATGTTATTGAAATGCTTGGTATGTGTGGGATCTGACTATCTAGTTGTTTATCCTTGGTAGCTTCTCTTACCGGGAAATGTCTCCTAGTGCTTCCACTGAGCCTTGGTAGCTTGCTACTGCTCCGGAACACTTAGGTTGGCCGGCATGTGTCCTTCTTCGTTCCTATGTCTGTCCGTTCGGGGAAATGTCACGCGGTGACTACCGGAGTCCTGTTAGCCTGCTACAGCCCGGTTTACCGGAGTCCTGCTAGCCCAGTTGCTAACGCCGGATTCACTCGCTGATGACCGACATGTTCGTTGCTAGGTCATGTATGGCTGTCCCTGTAAGTTAGTGCCACTTTGGGTTCACGACTAGCCATGTCAGCTCGGGCTCCTTGTCATATGGATGCTAGCGGCACTATCATATACGTGTGCAAAAAGGCGCAAATGGTCCCGGGCCTGGTAAGGCGACACCCGTGGGAATACCATGCGTGAGGCCGCAAAGTGATATGAGGTGTTACATGCTAGATCGGTGTGGCATTGAGTCGGGGTCCTGACAGCAACGGAATGCGTCGTGTTCACGGGGAGGCAACAGAATGCTCGTGTTCATGGGGAGGCAACAGAATGCGTCGTGTTCATCGGGAGGCAACGAAACGTGTGGGAGCCAACCGGCTGGGTCAAAACGGAATGCGTGGTCATGTTCATCGGGAGGGCTTGGACAGAACAGGCGATGGAAACGAGGCCTGGTGTACCGCAGAATGGAGGAAACGGCCTTGTGTTCGACCGGCCACATTCAGAACGGGGTCCTGTTGATCGGGAGGGGTGTGGCGTACCGCAAAACGGAGGAAACGGAACTCCTACGGTCGAAACGGGGGTCCTGTTGATCGGGAGGGGTGTGTCGTACCGCAAAATGGAGGAAACAGACCTCCTATGGTCGAAACGGCGGTCCTGTTCATCAGGGGGGTGGCGTACCGCAGAACGGATGAAACGGACTTTTGTTGGAGTGTTACGGTCGAAACGGGGGTCCTGTTCATCGGGAGGGGTGTGGCGTACCGCAAAACGGGACTCCACGGGATACTGTTCATCTCCACCGTCGACCTCCTCCAGCCTCCACGGGCTACCGTCGACCTCCTCCAGCCTCC
>NC_041389.1:52505575-52531624 GCF_002162155.2 Triticum dicoccoides
CGGCTTCAGTTAGCAACAGTAGCGAAGAAATCGCTCCATCGGGTTCAGTTAACAGCCTCGATCGATCGCTCGGGTTCAGTAACGCGTAGCCTGTAGTGCAATCGCTCGGGTTCAGTTAGAGCCCAACGCCTCGCTCGGGTTTAGTTAGAGCCAACGCCTCGCACACACACGCGTACGTGTACGAGAGAAACGCGCATCGCTCGGCCCCTGACCTCCCACCGTAACCGGCAACTCCCTGAAATTTTCCTCCCCCTCGCTTCTACCATGGTTTTTTCCATCATGGACGGCCCAAAGAATGTCATGCAGCTGCGTCTCCGGCCCGCCCAGGATGAAAAGCCCATTTTCTGTCATGATTTTTTGTCATAGAAGTAGGAGCCCACCACATCTATGATGATACCGGGTATTGTCACAATTATCATCATAGAAGTGTCATATGTATGATAGAAAAAAAATCCGTTCAGCCCAAAATGTCACGGATGTGTCTTTTTTTGTAGTGCCGGGAGTTGCGCAGTCTCATGGTCTAAGGAAATGATACTTGACATTAGAAAATCTCTAGCAAACGAACTACACGATCTTGTGCTATGCTTAGGATTGGGTCTTGTCAATCACATCATTCTCCTAATGATGTGATCTCATTATCAACGACATCCAATGTCCATGGTCAGGAAACCATAACCATCTATTGATTAATGAGCTAGTCAACTAGAGGCTCACTAGGGACATGTTGTGGTCTATGTATTCACACACGTATTACGGTTTCCGGTTAATACAATTATAGCATGAACAATAGAAAATTATCATGAACAAGGAAATATAATAATAACCAATTTATTATTGCCTCTTGGGCATATTTCCAACAGTCTCCCACTTGCACTAGAGTCAATAATATAGTTCACATCACCATGTCATTGTAATGAATACAACACCCATGGGGTTTGATCAGATCTTACTTATGAGAGAGGTTGTTAGTCAACGGGTCTGAACCTTTCAGATCCATGTGTGCTTTACAAATCTCTATGTAATATTGTAGATGCAGCTACCACGCGCATTTGGAACTATTCCAAATAAGTACTCTACTATAGGAATCCGGGTCATCCAGATTAGTGTCAAAGTTTGCATCAACATAACCCTTTACGATGAACTCTTTTACCACCTCCATAATCAAGAAAAATTCCTTAGTCCACTAGTTACTAAGGATAGCTTTGACCGTTTTCCTGTGATCCATTCCTGGCTCACTCTTGTACCCCTTGACTGACTCATGGCAAGGCACACTTCAGGTGCGGTACACAGCACAACATACTGTAGAGCCTATGTCTAAAGCATAGGGGACGGCCTTCGTCCTTTCTCTCTCTTCTGCCGTGGTCAGGTCTTGAGTCTTACTCAATACTCACACCTTATAACACAGCCAAGAACTCCTTCTTTGCTGGTCTATTTTGAACTCCTTCAAAATCTTGTCACGGTATGTATTCATTTGAAAGTACTATTAAGCGTTTTTGATCTATCCTTACAGATCTTGATGCTCAATGTTCAAGTAGCTTAATCCAGGTTTTCCATTGAAAAACACCTTTCAAACAACCCTATATGCTTTCCAGAAATTCTACATCATTTCCGATCAACAATATGTCAGCAACATATACTCATCAGAAATTCTATAGTGCTCCCACTCACTTCTTTGGAGATACAAGTTTCTCATAAACTTTGTATAAACCGAATATCTTTGATCATCTCATCAAAGCGTATATTCCAACTCCAATATGCATACTCCAGTCCTTAGAAGGATTGCTGAAGCTTTGATACTTGTTAGCATCTTTTAGGATTGACAAAACCTTCTGGTTGTATCACATACAACCTTTCCTCAAGCAACTCTTCGAGCAAACAATGTTTTGACATCCTATCTACAAGATTTCATAAATAATGTAGTAACTGCTAATATAATTCCAACAGTCTCTTAGCATCGCTACGAGTGAGAAAGTCTCATCGTAGTCAACTACTTGAACTTGTCGAAAAACATCTTAGTGACCAGTCGAGCTTTCATAATGGTGACACTTACCATCATTGTCAGTCTTCCTTTTAAAATCAATCTGTACCCAACAGCCTTACGACCATCAAGTAGGTCTTCCAAAAGCTACACTTTGTTTTCATACATGGATCCTCTCTCGGATTTTATGGCCTCGAGCCATTTGTCGGTATCTGGGCCCACCATCGCTTCTCCATAGCTCGTAGGTTCATTGTTGTCTAGCAACATGACCTCCAAGAAAGGATTACTGTACCACTCTGAAGCAGTACACGTCCTTGTCGACCTACGAGGTTTGGTAGTGATTTGATCTAAAGTTTCATGATCACTATCATCAGCTTCCACTTTAACTGGTGTAGGCGCCACAGGAACAACTTCATGTGCCCTGCTACACACTACTTGAAGTGATGGTTCAATAACCTCATCAAGTCTCCACCCCCACTCAGTTTTTTCAAGAGAAACGTTTCCTTGAGAAAGGACCCATTTCTAAAAACAATCACTTCTGCTTCCAGATCTGAGATAGGAGGTATACCCAACTGTTTTGGGTGTCCTATGAAGATGCATTTATCCGCTTTGGGTTCGAGCTTATCAGGCTGAAACCTTTTCACATAAGCGTCGCAGCCCCAAAATTTTAAGAATCGACAGCTTAGGTTTCTCTAAACCATAGTTCATACGGTGTCATCTCAATGGAATTACGTGGTGCCCTATTTAAAGTGAATGCGATTATCTCTAATGCCTAACCCATAAGCGATGGTGGTAATTCGATAAGAGACATCATGGTATGCACCATATCCAATAGGGTGCAGCTATGATGTTCGGACACACCATCACACTATGGTGTTCCAGGCGGTATTAGTTGTGAAACAATTTCCACAATGTCTTAATCTTGTACCAAACTCGTAACTCAGATATTCATCTCTATGATCATATCATAGACATTTTATCCTCTTGTCACGACGATCTTCAACTTCACTCTAAAATTACTTGAACCTTTCAATAATTCAGACTTGTGTTTCATCAAGTAAATATACTTAGCATCTACTCAAATCATCTGTGAAGTAAGAACATAATGATATCTATTGCATGCCTCAGCACTCACTGGACTGCACACGTCAAAATGTATTACTTCCAACAAGTTGCTTTCTTGTTCCATCTCACTGAAAACGAGGCCTTTCCGTCATCTTGCCGATGTGGTATGATTTGCATGTCTCAAATGATTCAAAATCAAGTGAGTCCAAACGATCCATCTGCATGGAGTTTCTTCATGCGTACATACCAATAGACATGGTTCGCATGTCTCAAATTTAAAAAAAACGAGTGAGTCCAAAGATCCATCAACATGGAGCTTCTTCATGCGTTTTATACCAATATGAATCGAATGACAGTGCCACAAGTAGGTGGTACTATATCATTACTCTATTATATCTTTTGGCATGAAGATGTGTATCACTACGATCGAGATTCAATAAACCATTCATTTTAGTTCCAAGACCATTGAAGCTATTATTCAAATAAACAGAGTAACCATGACTCTCCTTAAAAGAATAACCGTATTGCGATAGACATAATCCAATCATGTCTATGCTCAACGCAAACACCAAATAACAATTATTTAGGTTTAACACCAATCCGATGGTAGAGGGAGCGTGTGATGTTTGATCACATCAACCTTGGAAACACTTCCAACACATATCGTCACCTCGCCTTTAGCTAGTCCCCGTTTATTCCGTAGCCTTTTATTTCGAGTTACTAACACTTAGCAATCGAACCGGTATCTAATACCCTGGTGCCACTAGGAGTACTAGTAAAGTACACACTAATATAATGTATATCCAACATACTTCTATCGACCATGCCAGTCTTATCATCTACCAAGTATGTAGGGTAGTTCTACTTCAGTGACCGTTCCAATCATTACAGAAGAACTTAGTCTTGGGTTTGGGTTCAACCTTGGGTTTCTTCACTAGAGCAGCAACTGGTTTGCCATTTCATGAAGTATCCCTTCTTGCCCTTTCCCTTCTTGAAACTAGTGGTTTTACTAACCATCAACAATTGACACTCCTACTTGATTTCTACTTTCGCGGTGTCAAACATCGCGAATAGCTCAAGGATCATCATATCTATCCCTGATATGTTATAGTTCATCACGAAGCTCTAGTAGCTTGGTGGAAGTGACTTTGGAGAACCATCACTATCTCATCTGGAAGATTAACTCCCACTCGATTCAAGCGATTGTAGTACTCAGACAATTTGAGCGCATGCTCAACAATTGAGATATTCTCCCTTAGTTTGCAGGCTAAGAAACTTGTCGGAGGTCTCATACCTGTTGACGTGGGCACGAGCCTGAAATCCCAATTTCAGCTCTTGGAACATCTCATATGTTCCGCGACGTCTCAAAAGTTTCTTTGGCGCCTCAATTCTAAATAGTTTAACATTACGCAATGAACTATTACGTAGTCATCAAAATGTGTATGCCAGATGTTCGCAACATCCACAGGCGATGCTCGAGGTTTAGCACTCCGAGCGGTTCATTAAGGACATAAGCCTTCTGCGCAGCAATCAGGACAATCCTCAGTTTACGGACGTAGTCCACATAATTTCTACTATCAACTTTCAACTAAATTTTCTCAAGGATCATATATAAAACAGTAGAACTAAAGAGCACGATACAACATAATTTGCAAAGACCTTTTGACTATGTTCATGATAATGAGTTCAACTAATCAAATTATTTAATGAAAACCCACTCAGATAGACATCCCTCTAGTCATCTAAGTGATACATGATCCTAATCGACTAGGCCGTGTCCGATCATCACGTGAGACAGACTAGTCATCAACAGTGAACATCTCCATTTTGATCGCAGCTACCATACGACTCAGGTTCGACTTTTGATCTCTCGTGTTCCGAGGCCATGTCTGTACATGCTAGGCTCGTCAAGTCAACCTAAGTGTTTCGCGTGTGTAAATCTGGCTTACACCCATTGTGTGCGAACGTTAGAATCTATCATACCCGATCATCACGTGGGGCTTCGAAACAATGAACCTTCGCAACGGTGCACAGTTAAGGGGAACACATCTCTTGAAATTTTAGTGAGGGGTCATCTTATTTATGCTAACATCATTCTAAGAAAATAAGATGTAAACATGACAAACATCACATGCAAATTATAAAGTGACATGATATGACCAATATCATCTTGAGCCTTTGATCTCCATCTTCGAGGCGCGGCATGATCACCTTCGTAACCGGCATGACACCATGATCTCCATCATCATGATCTCCATCATTGTGTCTTCATGAAGTTGTCTCGCCAACTATTGCTTCTACTACTATGGCTAACGGTTAGCAATAAATTAAAGTAATTACATGGCGCTTATATTGACACGTAGGTCATATAATAAATCAAGACAACTCCTATGGCTCCTCCCGGTTGTCATAGTCATCGACATGCAAGTTGTGATTCCTATTACAAGAACATGATCAATCTCATACATCACATATACAATTCATCACATACTTTTGGCCATATCACATCACATAGCATACCCTGCAAAAACAAGTTAGACGTCCTCTAATTGTTGTTGCATGTTTTACATGGCTGCTATGGGTTTCTAGCAAGAACGTTTCTTACCTATGCAAAAACCACAACGGTGATATGCCAATTGCTCTTTACCCTTCATATGGACCCTTTTCATCGAATCCGATCCGACTAAAGTGGGAGAGGCACACACCCGCTAGCCACCTTATGCATCAAGTGCATGTCAGTCGGTGGAACCTGTCTCACGTAAGCGTACATGTAAGGTCAGCCCGGGCCGCTTCATCCCACAGTGCAGCCGAATCAAGATAAGACTAGTAACGGTAAGCAAATTGAACAAATCATCGCCCACAACTACTTTGTGTTCTACTCGTGCATAGAATCTACGCATAGACCTAGCTCAGATACCACTGTTAGGGAATGTAGTAATAATTCAAAATTTTCCTACGTGTCACCAAGATCAATCTTGGATATGCTAGCAACGAGAGAGAGGGATTGCATCTTCATACCCTTGAAGATCGCTAAGCGGAAGCGTTACAAGAACGTGGTTGAATGAGTCGTACTTGAGGCGATTCAAATCACGGAAGATGCGATCTAGCACCGAACGGACGGCGCCTCCGCGTTCAACACACGTACTGCCCGGGGACGTCTCCTCCTTCTTGATCCAGCAAGGGGAGAGGAGAAGTTTAGGGAGAGCTCCGGCAGCACGACAGCGTGGTGGTGGAGCTTGTGGTTCTCCTGCAGGGCTTCGCCAAGCACTACGGAGGAGGAGGAGGTGTTGGAGGAGGGAGGGGCTGCGCTAGGGGAAGGGGTGCGGCTGCCCTCTCTCTCCCTCACTATATGTAGGGCGGAGGGGGAAGGAGGAGGCGCCCTAGGGTTTCCCTAGGGGAGGGGCGGCGGCCACAGGGTAAACCCTAGATGGGTTTGGGCGCCCCCACCCCTAGGATAATTGCCCCCCAAGTCGGTAGGGGCGGCTGCCCTAGGAGAGGCACCCCACCTCTCCAGGTTACGTGAGATGGGGTGGGAGGGGCGCACAGCCCCTTAGTGGGCTGGTGTGCCCCCTCCCCTTGGCCCAGAAGGCCCCCAACACTTGTCGGGGCCCCGAAACTCCTTTCGGTCACACTAGTCATCACCTGGTACCCCTGGAACAATTTCAGACTCCAATACCCTTCGTCCAATATACCGATCTTTACCTCTGGACCAGTTGAAAGTGCAATCATGCCCTTAATCATATTTTGATGTTGATGACAACACATATGCTCGGGACTAATCATGTTTATCAAGTATATCTCAGGATTATGTTCCAAAGACCGTGTGCATGGATCATGACTAGGGACAAAAAGCATATAAGTCAAGAATGGAGATACAAGATGTTGACCTCATTTATGGTTTGTTCTTGATTATAGGGATCCCGCACTATTAAGAGGGGATCGATGGATCTAGTGAAAAACTTGCTCAAAAGCTACTCTCTGTATACCTTGCCTTCGGACGTCCGGTGTTCTACGGATGTCCAGTCCTTCCTGATTGCCCAGACGTCCGGACACTTCCGGACGTCCGACACTTCCACGACAGAAGCATTTATACGGATGTCCGGAACCCTCCGGACGTCCGACACTTCCACAACAGAAACATTTCTACGGATGTCCGGAAGCCTCCGAACGTCCGACACTTTCACAACAGAAGCGTTCTTACGGATGTCCGGCCCCGCTCGGACGTCCGTATCCTCTGCACTGAGTTGTGGGTCATACTTTTCACAGCGGCCGGTCGTCTGATGGCTGTCGGACGTCCGGACCCATTTGGGCCTCCGGACGTCCGACGTTCTTCGGACGTCCGGCCATCATGTACCCCAAACTGTCCCTTCTTCCCACCACCTATATATATACATTTCCCTTCCATGGGATAAGGTTGACTGAGGGAGTCCTGGATTAGGGGGTGTCCGGATGGCCGGACTACCATCATCAGCCGAACTATCACCGGCCGGACTATCATCATCGACCGGACTCCAAGACTATGAAGATACAAGATTGAAGACTTCGTCCCGTGTCCGGATGGGACTTTCCTTGGCGTGGAAGGCAAGCTTGGCGATACGGATATGTAGATCTCCTACCATTGTAACCGACTCTATGTAACCCTAGCCCTCTCCGGTGTCTATATAAACCGGATGGCTCTAGTCCGTAGGACACAACAACAACAATCATTACAATCATACCATAGGCTAGCTTCCAGGGTTTAGCCTCCTTGATCTCGTGGTAGATCCACTCTTGTAAACATCCACAATATCAATATCAATCAAGCAGGACGTAAGGTTTTACCTCCATCAAGAGGGCCCGAACCTGGGTAAAACATCGTGTCCCTTGTCTCCTGTTACCATCCGCCTAGACGCACAGTTCGGGACCCCCTACCCGAGATCCACCGGTTTTGACATCGACATTGGTGCTTTCATTGAGAGTTCCTCTGTGTCATCACCGATTGGCTTGATGGCCTCTTCAATCGACAACGACGTAGTCCTGGGTGAGACTTTTCTCCCCGGACAGATCATCGTATTCGGCGGCTTCGCACTGCGGGTTAACTCACTTGGCCATCTGGAGCAGATCGACAGCTACCCCCTGGCCGTCAGGTCAGGTTTGGAAGACTAAACTTCACGGCCGATATCCGCGGGGACTTGATCTTCGATGGATCTGAGCCACAGCCGAGCGTGCCGCACTGTCACGATGGGCATGACCTAACTCTGCCGCCGGACAACACCTTGGAGGCCGCACACGAATCCGCTCCGACCCCTAGTCCGGAGCCGATCGCTCAGATCGAGGACGGATGGTTGGACACCGCCTCGGGAGCTGCAACTTCTACGGCGATGGAGCCAAACACTTACCTTGTCCCGCATAAGGCTCATGACTCCGAGGTGCCGGACTCCCTGCCGGACTTCGAACCTCCTGCGCCCCTGCCAGTCGAATCGAATTGGGCGCCGATCATGGAATTCACCACTGCGGACATCTTTCAGCACTCACCCTTCGGCAATATCTTAAATTCGCTGAAGCATCTCTCGCTATCCGAAGAGCCCTGTCCGAACTACGGCCAGGATGGTTGGGATGCGGATGACGAAGAAATTCAGACCCCACCCACCACCCACTTCGTAGCCACCGTCGACGATCTAACTGACGTACTCAACTACGACTCCGAAGACATCGACGGTATGGACGACGATGCCGGAGACTATCAAGAACCAGCGCCTACAGGGCACTGGAAGGCCACCTCGTCACATAACATATATATGGTGGACGCCCCAAAGGGAAGCAATAACGAGGAAGACCGGGAAGCGGCAGAGGATAATCCCGCCGATAAACAACCAAAACGGCGACACAGACGCTGCCCTAAGTCCTGCCTCGATCAAAGCAGCATTCCTAACGACCCAGCAATAGAGCAGGGCAAACCAGCGGACGACAAACATACAACCAAGCAACCATCCGAACAGGACGAACCGGATAATCAAACCCTTCATGGAGCAATCAACAGTCCGAACACACCACCGGAGCATAAGAACCTTCACAAAAGACTCGTCGCCACTACAAGAAGTTTGAAGAAGGAAAAACGGGAGCTCAAAACAGCGGAAGACATACTCAGAATGAAGTGGAGCAAAATACTCAAGACCGCAGACAAATATGGCAATGGCCATCAAACAAAGAGCTATCCGAAGCGCAAGCTGCTGCCAGAATTTGACGAGGAAGCCATAGAGCCCTCACAGTCAAGAAATAAAGAGGCCGCCTGGCCGGATAGACGGCCAGATGACAGGCCAAAAGCGACAAGCGGCGCCGCACACAAGCCGACTTATGATCCTGGGAAAACGGACGGCCCAACTAGGTCCATCTACGGGCCAAAAAGGAGGGCCCCAGGAAGTAACACAACACGACAAGTGTTCGAAGACAGCGGCACACCCAAATACAGGGCCGCCGCACACCCGCTATGTTTTACCGATGAGGTGCTGGATCATGAATTTCCAGCAGGGTTCAAACCCATAAACATAGAGGCATACGACGGCACAACAGACCCAGGAGTATGGATAGAAGATTACATACTACACATACACATGGCTAGAGGAGACGATCTCCACGCCATAAAATATCTACCCCTCAAGCTCAAAGGGCCAGCTCGACATTGGCTTAAAAGCCTCCCAGAAAATACTGTTGGAAGTTGGGAAGAGCTTGAGGACGCGTTTAGAGCAAATTTTCAAGGGACTTATGTTCGCCCTCCGGATGCCGACGATCTAAGTCATATAACTCAACAGCCCGGAGAGTCAACATGCAAATTCTGGAACAGGTTCCTTACCAAAAAGAACCAAATAGTCGACTGTCCGGACGCGGAAGCCTTAGCAGCTTTCAAACACAACGTCCGAGACGAATGGCTCGCCAGACACCTCGGTCAAGAGAAGCCAAGAACAATGGCCGCGCTAACAAGCCTCATGACGCGCTTTTGCGCAGGAGAAGACAGCTGGCTAGCAAGATGCAGCACCAGCGACCCGAGTACATCTAAGATCAGAGATGGAAATGGAAAATCACGGCAAAGGAAAGATAAGCGCCGGAATAAAGAAAGAAGCCCAAAGAGCACGACGGTCAACGTCGAATTCAAAAGCTCGCGGCCAAACAATAAAACACTGCCTCTTAAGGACAACAGTGATGAGCTATCCAATTTAAACAAAATTTTGGATCGGATATGTCAAATCCACAGTACCTCTGGAAGGCCTGCAAACCATACCAACCGAAATTGTTGGGTTTTTAAACAGTCCGGCAGACTCAACGCTGAACACAATGGGCTCGGTACGGAAAATGACGAACCCCAGCAGCAGAGCACCGGAAGTCAGAAGACTTTCCCACAAGAAGTCAAAACAGTAAACTCACTTCATGTGATAGTTCGGAAATACAACACGGCACTCGCTAAGACAAGTGCCGAACGGTCCACCCCAGCGGAACACCGGGATTGGATGTCAAAACCAATCACTTTCGACCATCGAGATTATTCCAGAAGTATCCGGAACGCATGATGGACTGCTCTGATACTGGATCCCATAATAGACGGATTGCGATTTATGCAAGTTCTGATGGACGGCAGCAGTGACTTAAACCTCCTGTATCCGGACACAATCCGCAGGATGGGGATAGACCCTACTACAATTCGACATAGCCGCACTTCCTTCAAAGGAGTGGCGCCAGGCCCTTACGCCAAGTGCACAGGTTCTTTATTACTAGAAGTTATGTTCGGGTCACCTGACAACTTCCGATGAGAAAAGCTAAAATTTCATGTCGCCCCATTCAAAAGTTGCTATCAAGCACTACTGGGACGTGAAGCTTTCGTCCGCTTCAATGCAATATCACATTACGCGTCTCTTACGCTTAAAATGCCCGGTCCACGTGGCATCATTTCATCAAAAGGTCGCCTGAGACCCCGGACACGGCTGGACGAGTCCGGAATACATAAGCTAGGGGCTACCTAGCCGCACACCCCTTCACAAGGGTTTGTACATATAAGCTATAATGAGCTAGCATAGGCTCAGCTTTATTAATCTATATTTCAATTTTTTATGCACTTTCTCGCACGATTTCTTTTCAAACTAAGTTCCTCTCTTTTTACAGATGACCAGCGTGCACACCCGTCCAGGATACGGCACAACGGAGACACAGGCGCAGACGTGCAGTAGGGACCCGTTGCAAGGACTCTTTTCAGACTAAGACCCTACGTAAACCTTTCTTACTGTCTCTTGCTGCTATATTCCCCTGGTTTCTCATTATAACCAGAGTGGAGACTGGCGTTTTGGCATCGGCCGCGCCAGAAGAACTTGCCCGTACCTGGACACAAGGGGCTTAGGGCATTGTTTTGCCCGCTATTGTAAAGACCGAACACCTTCGGGAGTGTTCGGCGTCTCGAGTTAGGCCTTATATGCATCAGCTCCGAATCATGTCTTTGGTCAAATGTTAGGTTTTCCCGGCTCCTGTGTTTTGCTGCCTTACGTTCCGTATCATCGGATAACGCGGCTCCAGGAGAACTACTGCGATTGTGTCCCAGTTCGGCTGGGCGAGCACCTCAGTAGAGAAAGCCGAAAACTGACTGTCATGATACAGCGAGAGACTGGTCAACCACTCGATCGACCATGGGAATGTTTAGAATTCCTCCGCTTTGACGAAGGGCCGTTTCCCGGTCAGGCACATACGCGCCCCAAATTCGGAGAGCGTGGTGCCCCCAGGGGCTATGTCATAGCCCCACCCTCGAACTCCATGGCTAAGTGAAAGTGATAAAGCATTATAGTCCGTTGCCTCGTTTGCTACGCTACCACCTCCTTTACAGGACCAAGACGTCAGATTAAGTGTGAAAACGCGCTATTTTTTGCGAACACCCCCGCACCTTGTGCGTGGGGGCTGAAGCCGACGACTGCCATCTTTCAGGTTATACACATGTATACATGAACGGCCGCATAGGAGATATTCTATTACTTGAACGCACAAGTCTAAAAGGCGCTTACATCATAAAAATTGTTTTACATAATAAAAACATTCATTCGAACGTAACATTTTTTGAGCACCGCGACTCTATTACACGAGCACCACGCAACACTTCGCCAAAATAGTGCTCGGCTGGTAACCGGTTATCGTCCGAACCCGGGGTCGCAACAGCGGTGGCATCCATCTCTGTCCAATGTGTCTTCACACGGGCGAGTGCCATCCACGCACCCTCTATGCAGGCCGACTGCTTCATTGCCTTGATATGCGGCACCGCTCCAAGAAATTGCTGCAATAAGCCAAAGTAACTCTTCGGCTTGGGCCTATCCGGCTAGACATGGGTCACTATATCCGTCATAGCAAGCCCGGACAACCTATTTAGCTCAGCCCACTCGGCCAAACGGTCGGTCAGCGGAAGTGAACACTCCGGACTATCGAATTGAGACCAAAACAGCTCTTCCGTCTTGTGATCCTTCTGGCTTCGAAAATGCACAACAGCTTCCGCCGCACTCGCTGCTAAGTCCATAAAAGGGTCCTCTGGACCCCACAGTTGGCCCAGCTGAGCATGGGCCCGTAAAACTTCGGCACAGCAGAAAAGGCTTGCCAGCTACAATTTCTCCAGCCTGGCGCAACTCTTCCTTTATAGCCCGCATTGCAGAGCGGGCATCCTTGGCTTCGGCGGTGGCCTTCTCCAGGTCTTCTTGCCCCGCTAGGCGCTCCTTCCCAAGAGCCTCATTACGGTCGGTAGCATCTTTTAACTTCACGGCCATTTCGGCCATCTCCTCCCTGCTTCGGCAGTGTGCGGCCCTTTCGGCTGCTAACTCCTCGGCCGCCCTCGAGGCCGCCGCATTACTCCTTCTGGCCTGCTCCTTGGCTTGAGCAAGTTCGGCCCGAATGCTCTCCACAGCAGCAGCACTATCTGCATTTCACGCACATGTTGTAAGGAGCTGGCTTCGGCTCCCTTACCAAGTGACCGCACAGAAACACTTACCTTGCGACTCAACAAGTCGCCTGTTGACCAGCGCGATGTCCGCATCCGCAACGGTGAGTTGCCGCTTTAGTTCAGCAACTTCATCAGTCCGGCTGGCCCCTGGACGACCCGCCACCTACATAGGCAAGGCGAAATTTTAAACCTGCGATTTTGATCCTCGGCACGCTGTCGCTTTCGACAACCTACCGAGTCTCAGGGGCTACTATCTATACAGGGAGCATTATATGCAAAACTGTTAAAAGGTGTGTCATTTTTTACGTACCTCAAACCCCGCCAGCAAACTCCTGGCGGCATTACGCAACCCGCCTTCGGCGGCTGAAATCCTTTCAATCACCACACTCATCAATGCGTGGTGATCTTCTGAGATATACGCCTTCTCAAGCAGATCCTTCAGCCGAACACCAGTTGGCGCCGAACTATCCGGCTTCGCCAAACCCGGGGGCTCCCTCCGTGACGACATTTCAGGCTTGTCTGCCCTATCCGATGGCGCCCCGGACGGAGGCGTCTCGCTCTCCATCATCTCCGGACGAAGGTCCCCCGAAGACGAGCTCATTTGCGAAGGACGGAGATCCGAACTACAAGGTAAAAACTTTAGTTATCCTTAGAAGCACAAAAAGGGATGTCCCTTATTGTAAAAATCCTTTCTTTCTACTTACGGCTCGTTGGAGGGCTGATCCTTTAGGGGAGACTATGCGGCCGGGGCCTCTCCGGACGCAGGACCCTCTGGTGAAGATTTCTTCCCCCGCATAGGGGCTTTGGCCCCCGGGTCCTCGGAGGCAATCCTCTTCTCCCCTTGGAGGGAGGGATTCTCGATCCCCCCTCTTTCAAGAGCCTCCTTAGGCGAGGCAGTAGCTTTTCCACTTTCCCCTTCGCCTTCCTCTGGAGGCGCAACCTCCAACATCCGGACCAGCACGGAATCCGGCGCGGTCTCTGGGAGGGGGGCCGAACACCATATTAATTTTGCTCCCGCTATACACTCCTGTTTAGAAGGAGATTGGTCGTAAGGCGAATCATCGAAAGGCAAACAAATGATATGTCCGGACTCGGAGCTACTTACTTGAGTATCCGAGCGATTGCAGCTTAGGCCAGCATCCTCGGTCAATTCTGGACGCGCCTCTTGCGATCCGAAGAATAACTTGTACATATCCAGGTGTGTCATACCCATGAAGTGTTGAAGAATCCGTGGTCCCTCCGGATTAAATTCCCATAGTCGGAGAGGACGGCGTTTGCAGGGAAAGTGACGCTTGATCAGCATAACCTGCATCACCATGACCAGATCGATCTCCCTCGCCTGGAGATCTCGAATCCGGCCCTATAGTAGGGGCACGTCCTTTGACGGCCCCCAGCTGAGCCCTTGGTTGACCCACGACATCATCCGTTGTGGAGGTCCCGGGCGGAATAAAGGCGGCGGATTTTGTTTGCGGCCCCTCAGAACGGTGATATAGAACCACTCTTGCTGCCACAAGCCGAGCTCCTCTTGGAAGGAGCCTGCGGGCCACGGGGCATCGGCCCTCCTACTGATGGCCGCCCTGCCAAACTCCGCTTGACGCCCCCCGATCATCTTCGGTGCCACATTGAAGGTCTTCAGCCACAGGCCAAAGTGAGGGGCGACGCGGAGGAATGCTTCGCAGATGACGATGAATGCGGAGATGTGGAGGATGGACTCCGGAGCCAAATCATGGAATTCCAACCCATAGTAAAACATGAGCCCTCTCACAAAAGGATCCGTCGGGAAGCCTAAACCCCGACGGAGGTGGGATACAAAAACAACATACTCGCCGGGCTCGGGGGTGGGGATGACCTGCCCTTCGGTAGGCAACCTGTGCGAAATCTCGTAAGTCAGGTACTTGGCCTCCCGTAGCTTTAGCACGTCCTCCTCCGTGACGGAGGAGGGCATCCACCGGCCCTGGAGGTCAGAACCGGACATTATTGAAGGTCCGAAGCGCTCGGAACTGGAGCTCTAGGTGCTGGAACTTGGAGCGGAAAGAGGATTCGATGGAGGATTGAAGAAAAGAAACGAGCATTGGTCCCGTTATAAAGAGGGAAAATACCAAGAGCCGTCTCCGTGACCGTTCGGGACCCGCCTTCGATAGAGGGGGCGTGGCGACGGGCGCGGTTGGGTTACCCACGTCCGTATTGATGAGAATCCCGGATTAAGGGGGAACACGATCTCTGCTTCGACAAGACGTGCCAAGGAAACCGCTTCGCTGAATGCGCTGAGGTGGTAGAGTAAAAAACGATTGAAGTAATGGCTTGGTAGTGGTGTGACGTCATGCCGCAAAAAACGTCAGCAGATTGAACTTGTGTATATATTATTCTCTCTACGGTGGAATGTGGAATTTATGTTGCAGAGCCGGACACTATCTTGGTGTTCACAATCTTCTATCATTCGGAGGAGGAACCCGCCTTGCAATGCCAAGCAATATACGCACCGGACTTATCGTCATTGAAGCCTGGTTCAGGGGCTACTGAGGGAGTCCTGGATTAGGGGGTGTCCGGATAGCCGGACTACCATCATCAGCCGAACTATCACCGGCCGGACTATCATCATCGACCGGACTCCAAGACCATGAAGATACAAGATTGAAGACTTCATCCCGTGTCCGGATGGGACTTTCCTTGGCGTGGAAGGCAAGCTTGGCAATGCGGATATGTAGATCTCCTACCATTGTAACCGACTCTATGTAACCCTAGCCCTCTCTAGTGTCTATATAAACCGGATGGCTCTAGTCCATAGGACACAATAACAACAATCATTACAATCCTACCATAGGCTAGCTTCAGGGTTTAGCCTCCTTGATCTCGTGGTAGATCCACTCTTGTAAACATCCACAATATCAATATCAATCAAGCAGGACGTAGGGTTTTACCTCCATCAAGAGGGCCCGAACCTGGGTAAAACATCGTGTCCCTTGTCTCCTGTTACCATCCGCCTAGACGCACAGTTCGGGACCCCCTACCCGAGATCCGCCGGTTTTGACACCGACATTGACCATTCACTTTGAGCCTCTCAAGAACACTCCTCACTCTCTCTCTCTCTCATTCATCCACACTAAATCCTAGATTCCCAAGTGTTCTAGGAGCATTTGAGAGAAGTTATCCAATCAAGTGATAGATCCACTCCTTCCCCTTCTTTGCACCAAAGGAATTCGTGACTTGAGCAAGTTTTGAGCTTTTTCCCATAGTTCTTGTTACTCTTGGAGGTTGGAGACTCCTAGGCCGTAGGAGTCATTTGGAGAGGAATCAAACTTTGTGATTACCCTCGGAAATGTTTGTGACGGTTTGGAGACCACCCCAAGGTCTACCACTAGTGGTTGAGAAACGCCTCCGTGGTGTTGTCTCAAAGGGAGAATAGGGTGAGCCTTCGTGGCATAGGTGTGCCTTCGTGGTAACATCCTCCCCTCTAATGGTGACTAGCTTCCCTCCAAGGAAGTGAACATCGGCATACATCCTCGTCTCCCGGAGTTGCGGTTATTCCTAACCCTAACTCTCTACTTGTGGTTACTTGTCTCGTTACTCTTACGTACATTATATTGTGCCTGCCTACTTACGTATTTGTGTTTTTTCCTTAGTACTTTGTGCTCACGTGCAATTGTTAGGCTCATCTTCATATTCCGCATTATTGCCTAAAATTTCCAAGTAACCATTAAAATTTGTAATTGTACCTATTCACCCCCCCTCTAGGTCCATCTCGATCCTTTCAATTGGTATCAGAGCCTCGTGCTCTATTCTTGTGGCTTAACGACCCTAGAGCGAGATGAACCCAGATGGGACCCCCCTGGTTGTAGATCCTAAGGATAAAGGCGAGGTTTCCTCTGAAGTCAAGTCCTTTACGTCTCAGGATCTAGAACGGGCCCTTGCTAAGCAAAAAGAGGAGCATGATGCTTCTCTTGATGCCTTGGTCCAACTTAGATTAGCCACGTTGGGCGGTGCTTGCACCACACTCAAGTGGTGTGGGTTCGAGGCCAACCGTGCCTACATCATCACTTGGTCAACAACCTCCTAGCAATGAACACACGAGTGTTCCTTGCCTTTATGCAAGACCTCAGGTTGAGAAACCAAGATATAATCCTCAAGGCAAACCTACTTTACTTTCTGCTACTTCTGATTTTGCTTTGTGGAAAGTTGCTATGCAGGATCATCTTCGACATGGAAACGACGAGATGCTGGAGATTATAGAGTATGGCTACCATGTGGTTGATCCAAAGAACCCCACACCAACAGAAATATATGACAAGAACCTCAATGACACGGCAATCATGTGTATAAGGAGGGGTATGGATGAAAAGCAAAGGAGACCGTTCATACACATCAGAAGTGCCAAGGAACTATGGGAAAGTATTATACGATCCAGGACTGGTACTTCTACCCTCCGGAGTGCTCAATATGAAATTACCAAGGGGCAATTGCAAAACTTTTGTATGGAAAAAGGTGAAACCCCCAATCAACTCCTTGAGCGTCTCATGACTCTCACTGCGGATATTGAGTCATGTGAGTGTGACAAGACACAAGATGGATTCAATTTGACTAAGAGGTTTCTTGTGGATAAGTTGCTTCATGCTCTTGCTCCATATCATCATCAAATGGTGTGGGACATAAGACAACACCATACCATCAAGGAAATGACTACAGATGACATCATATCCACCTTCCAACTATTTGAGGAGTCAAAGGCCAATGCCACAAAACACCTTGCCATGCATGGTTCACCATCATCAAAGATCAATATTGCATTGAAGGCCAAGCAAGTATGTGAAGATGAGCAAAGTGAAGAAGAAGAAGAAGATGAAGATGATGAAGATGGTAATGAGATTGAATCCTACGAGCGCCCTTCGTATGAAGACATGGCTCTTTTTGTCAAGAAGTTTAGCGCCGGAAAATTCAAGGGAAGATTTCAAAAGAAGAAAGTAAGAAAATGCTACAACTGTGAAGAAACCAATCACTTCTCCAATGAGTGCCCTTATGAGAAGAGATAAGATAAACCAAGGTTTCCAAAGACCTTTCCCAAGAAGAAGTTGCCAAATCCTTTGAACTCCAAGCTCAAGAAGAGAGATGGGACGGCAATGGTTGCTCAAGAAGAATCTGATCCGGATGATGTTAGTGGTGTTGCTGGAGTTGCTCAAGACTCTCAAAACACGTTGAGGTTAGTAAACAAGAGTGGTGACGTGGTCACCTACAACTAGATGAAAGATTACAAGGGCAACACTCACAAGTGCCTAATGGCAAAGGCCATGGTTGAAGAAGGAGAGGACCAAAACTCTTCTGACAAGGTCAAGGTAACTCCACGATCAAATCCTCCTCTTTTCACACCTTCTACTTCTAGTGATGAGTATCTTGATGTGGAGGATAGCTATGAGGATGATGATCTAGATGATCCTATGACTGCTAAACTTAATAAGTTCATGTGCTCCCTCAAAGAAAGAAACTCACTATGTTTCGTATGCTTATGGAGATGGTGAGTAAGCACACCATCACCATTAAGGAACTCGAAACCCTCGTCACCGAGGAAAAGGAAAAGTGTGAAATCCTTGAGCGGAAAGTCCAATATGAGGAAGCACGAAATGATGAACTATGCTTAAAAATTGGTGCAAATATTGATGTTCACACAAATGATCTTGCCTCCTTGAAAAAGGCTATTGACTCTTGCGAAGAGTTAATGAATGATAAAAGTAAGCTTGTGAAGTATCATGCTTCTCTATCTAAGGATTGCTCAAGACTAAGGAAGGAGAGCTCACCGTTCTGAGAAAGAGTTTTGAGATGCTCAAACATACTTACCTTGAAACTTTAGCCAAGGCTTACTCTTCCCCTATTATAAATGTTGATGCTTGTGCTACTAACTCTACTAGTGATCTAGCATCTATTCTTGAGGAAAATCGTTTTATCAAGGTTCAAATTGAGAAAGGTCTCATGACATGTGCTCAAGGGCAAAAGAACCTTGATGAGATTTTGAGCCAACACAATGAGGTGTTTGCCAAAGAGGGACTTGTGTTTGACCCGAGCACAAGCAGGAAGAAGACGTCCTCCCAAAAGTGCACAACTCCTCTAAACGAAACATTTGTAAGAGAAGGGAACAAGGAGAAAGGTAAGGTTGTGAGTGGGAAGGCCACAAGGGGCATGCCCACTCTCAACAAGCCTAAAGAGTTCATGCCTCCTTCCTATGTACTTTGTAAGACTAAGGATGGAGAAGTTTTTGCAAAATTTGTTGGTCCTCGAAATGCATTCCGGTTCTATGCTATTTGGGTCCCTAAGACCCTTGTAACTAACTTGAGAGGTCCCATTGCAAAATGGGTGCCTCTAACCAAGTCCTAATTGTGTGTAGGTAAGCTTCTCCGGTGGAGTGAAATGGGTGATTGATAGTGGATGTACAAATCATATGACCGGAGATAGCAAATTGCTCTACGGTTTCATGAAGCTATTCAACCATTCATGAGCATTATGTTTGGTGGAGGTTCAAACGGACAGGTACTCGGGTTGGGAAAGGTGGCTATGACAAACGACAGTTCTCTTGCAAATGATATGCTTGTCCAATCCCTTAAATACCATTTGCTTTCTGTTCGCCAATTGGCTTCTGTTGGTTATGATACACTTTTTGGACTAACGGATGTGAAAGTCTTTAAGAGAGATACTCTCGAAGTGGCTTTTGTTGGAGAGTTGGATGGCAACCTTTACACGGTTGATTTCTCGAAAGAGAGCACATTCCATGCAACTTGTCTGATGGCCAAGGCTAACAAGGGGTGGCTATGGCATCGCCGGCTAGCCCATGTCGGCATGAGAAATCTTCAAGATCTCTTAAAGGGGAATCACATCCTTGGACTAACCAATGTCTCATTTGAGAAAGATCGTGTGTGTAGTGCATGCATAGCTGGGAAGCGACATCAATCAAAGCACCCACCCAAGAACATAGCATCTACTTCAAGGCCCCTCGAGCTCCTTCATGTGGATCTTTTTGGGCCTCCTTCACGGGATAGTCTTGGTGGGAAAAAGTATGGGCTTGTCATTATTGATGATTACTCAAGATATACATGGGTGTTCTTCCTCAAGTCCAAGGACGAAACGAAGATCACCTTCATTGATTTTGCCAAGCAAGCCCAACGCAAGTTTGACAAAGAGATTCGGGCAATAAGAAGTGACAATGGCTCTGAGTTCAAGAACTATACTTTGGAAGAATTTCTTAGTGATGAAGGGATTGAGCATCAATATTCAGCTCCATACACTCCTCAGCAAAATGGTGTAGCCGAACAGAAGAACCGTACACCTGTAGAGATGGCAAGGTCCATGTTGGATGAATACAAGTCACCGCATAGTTTTTGGGCCGAAGCTGTCAATACCGCATGCCATGCATCAAACCGGCTTTTCCTTCGCACTATATTGGAAAAGACTCCATATGAGCTGCTAACTGGAAACAAGCCAAATGTCAAGTACTTTCATGTGTTTGGGTGCAAATGTTTCATTCTCAACAAAAGGGAACGGTTAGGAAAATTTCAATCCAAAACAATTGAGGGTATATTTGTTGGTTATGGATCAAACTCTCACGCCTATAGAGTCTACAACAAATCCAATGGATGTGTTGTAGAAACTTGTGATGTGGTGTTTGATGAATTTAATGGCTCCCATGGGGAGCAAGTTGATCTAAGTGATGTAGGTGACGAAGATTCTTCTCAAGACATTCTAACCATGGGTGTTGGTGCACTTCTTCCTATGGAACAAGAACCTCATGATGATGAAGAAGAAGATGGAGGTCTCACACATCATCAAACAACCTCAACATCCATACCACCACAAGCTCCTATTGTTCAACCGATACCCTTAGCCCAAGTTAAAGAGGATGATCAAGTCTCTCTCAATGATAATCATCAAGAACAAGATCATCATCAAGAGCAAGAACAAGAAAGTCCAATCATTGATGATGAACCTCAACAAATGCAACATGAACTAGAAGATCTTCCTCCACATGTGAATGATCCATATGTTGAAGATGTGGATGATGGACATGAAGTTGAACCTCGTGAAACCCTCGCCTCCATGCCTCGAGTGGACGGTCGTGTTGATGTTGATAAAATCCTCACCGGCATCTCGGAAGGTAGAGTCACTCGTAAACATTTGACAAACTTTTGTGCTCACTTCTCGTTTGTGTCTAGTATTGAGCCACTCAAGGTACAAGAGGCATTGATGGACAACGATTGGCTTGTTGCTATGCAAGAAGAGTTGAACAGTTTTGAATGCAACCAAGTGTGGTCATTAGTCAAGAGGCCATCTACCGAGCACAACGTCATTGGAACAAAATGGATTTTCAAGAACAAGCAAGATGAAAATGGTGTAATCATCCGCAACAAGGCAAGGTTAGTGGCACAAGGGTACTCACAAGTTGAAGGTTTGGACTTTGGTGAGACCTTTGCCCCCGTTGCCCGTCTTGAATCCATTCGCATCTTACTTGCTTATGCCGCTTTCAATTGTTTTACATTACATCAAATGGATGTTAAGAGTGCTTTCCTTAACGGTCCTATACAAGAAGAAGTATATGTGTCACAACCACCCGGGTTCGTTGATCCCTTTCACAAAGACTATGTGTATAAACTTCATAAGGCTTTGTATGGCCTCAAACAAGCACCTTGTGCTTGGTATGATCATCTGAAGAAGTTTTTACTCGATGATGGTTTTGTGAGAGGGGTGATTGATCCCACTCTTTTTACTAAGAGGGACAAGGGTGATTTGATTCTATGCCAAATCTATGTAGATGACATCATTTTTGGTTCTCCTAACATTCATTTGTGCTAGAAGTTTGCGGCTTCAATGACCAAGAATTTTGAAATGTCACTCAATACGGATTTGAAGTTCTTTCTCGGATTTCAAATTCAACAATTTCAAGAAGGAATTTTCTTATCTCAAGCAAAGTACCTCAAGGATATTCTAGAAAAGTTTGGTATGTCTGATGCTAGTCCATGCAAGACACCCATGCCAACCAAAATTACTCTCACTGAAGACACAAATGGTACTCCTTTTGACCCATCTACTTACCGCTCTATGATTGGTTCATTGCTTTATCTTTGTGCATCTAGACCAGACATCATGTTTAGTGTATGCATGTGTGCTAGATTTCAAGCTTTCCCTATGGAAAGTCATCATAAGGCGGTTAAGCATATTCTTAGTGTCACGCCCAATATGCGACCCTATCCAAAAGGAACTCGAAGGTCCCACCAAGGCTAGACCCGCATATTGAAACGCTTTTGCAAGGTGGATATCATTACATCAACATTACATAATACATGGGGATACATACAAGAGGCATACAATGCCACACGAATACAACATCACAATACATACGAGCATCATCCAACTACGGATGAAACACAAACAGAAACTCAAACGACATCCACCCTGCTAGCCCAGGCTGCCGACCTGGAACCTATCCCCTGATCGAAGAAGAAGCAGAATGTGACACCCCAAAATTTTGGCCTTGTTTTAATGGAATAAAATTTTGCCAGGATTTAAAACTTTGAATTTTTGAGCTCCATTTTGATTTTGTTTAAATCATTTCCTTCCCTGTTATGATGAGTTTTTCCCAAAGAGAAAACTTTTCAAAAATGTTGTTGGACTTGTTTAACCTCTCAAGAAAAACTTTCCTTTTATCAGTGTAACTAATTAAATAATTAGGTTGCTTGATCTTTATTTTCTTGAAAAGGGTTTTCTAGGTTAAATGGCCATATTTGAACTACAACCATTTGATAAATTCACTTAAAATTCCCACAAAAATTTGGAGATGTCATGCGATGTTTTTAAATCACTTTTATGCTAAAATATATTTCATTCATGAAATATTTTGAGCCCTACACTCAATTTTTCATCTCTGGTCCAGAGTGCTTTTTGCACTACAACCTATTTAAATATTTCTTTAAAACTTCTACCAAAATTAGGGGAGGTCAGTAGGAGCCTATTATTTCACTTTGTGCAAAAACCTATTTATGTTCTTTGAAAAATTTGAGTGAATCAACCTCATCCTCATTCTGGACCAACTTGATGGTTTGTACAGCAACCATGTTTTTACTTGCTCTTTAACCCTTGATTATTTCTCCTACTTGTAGTCCCCCATGTTAAACCCTTAAGTCCAGGAGCATGCACCTTTTGGATCATTTTTGGTTCATGAAATAATGCTATTTATTTCCTGTCCAGAATTGAAGTTTTGTGAAACTTGCACTAACAAGTTTCTGCTTTTGGCCAACTAACCTCACCACTCTCTCTTGCATCTAAGGAGATCTTGATCTGGAGTTTTTGACCATTCCAAGATCTACCTGAGTGCCCTTAGCATTTTGTCAAACACCTGGTGTGCATGGCTAGTTTTGACATGATTTTGTCTTTGCATTGTGACCTTGCACCTCGGATCATACTAGCATGTCCACTAGGATTCCAGTTGCTCCTAACCTGGGTCTGTTAATTGCCAGCCTCAACCGCAACCTCTAGCATGCTCTGGCATTTCGTCGAGCACACTCAGTGCGTGCACTGGACGCGCCCAGAGCGCGCGTATTGCAGCCGCGCGCCCGAGCCGACACGCTGGCCCCCTGGCTTTGGCCCACACAGCAGCATCACGCCACGCGCTCCCCTTCTCTCAGCTACGCGCCAAGCCGCCCCTCGCCGCGCCCGGCAGGCCAAGCACTAGCCGCCGCCGCCGCCCGGCAGCCCTGCGCCGTTCAGCGCCGCCCAAGCCACTCCCGCTCGCCACCTGGCCCCTGGAACAACGCGTGCTCATCCGCAGCCATGTCCGCTAGCGCTCGTCGCCGCCACGATGCCCTGCTGCTACAGAACGTCAGTTCGCCGGAAGCTTATCCACGGCCGCCGCTGAACCGCCTCGACTCGCCTATATAAGGAGCCCCGAGCTCATCTCCGCACGCAGGCAGTCCCAAGCCACCTCCAGAGGACCCCCATTGGCAGCCAATCAACCCGGGGGAGGGCTCCTTCCTCATCTCCGGCAACTGCGGCCGCCGCCACTGCCCCGGCCATTTTGGCACCACCGAGGCCTCTCCCTCTCCGTTCTCTCCACCAAGAACCTCCTCATCCTCCCGTGAGCCTTTTCCCCTACTTGATTTTGATCGGGAGCCAACGCCGCCACAAAGTCACTTCGCCACCGAAGGCTTCTTCCGCCGCGGAGCTCGCCGCCGGCGGCTCGCTCCGTCCCCGCCGACCCAACGACTACCGGGAGGACCGCCCCAACCTTACGGATCCATCACGACCCTCGGGGGCCCGCGAGGAGCAGCCAAATGCCGGCGACGATCGCCGGAGCCCCGCTCCGCTCGGGCAAAGGAGGGAGACGACGCGCGGCGACTGGTCAAACCTGACCAGTGGGCCAGGCAGGCCCACTGTCAGTGACACCCCGCGCCGCCCGCGTGGTTAAGTGGAGGCGTAAAGCCCCAAGTACGCCTCCTCTGCACCGAAAGCGTATTTCTATCTGAACCGTTTTCTTTTCTGTTTTATTTTAAATAACAGATTTGACCAAATCTTTGACTGGCTATAACTTTTTAAATATAACTCCAAATGAGTTGATTCTTTTTCCTACCTTCCTTAAATTTGGTCTAGTTTATTTTAAGATTTATTTGAAAATTTTTCAAACAACTTTTTGGTTCTGTTTTTGAAATATGTGTTAATTCAAATATATTTTTAAATAGGATTTTGGGAGAGAGAAGAAGCTTTCAAAAGTTTTGGAGAGCATCTCACCCCTCCACAACATTGAAGGCAAGCATTCTGAATCCCGGCATAATATTTTTGGTGTGATCGTTGATACATTTATAACACCACCGCATTTCGAAGGACTTGTTATTTCATGTGATATGATCATATGCATGGGTGCATGTTGTTGATTTCCATGCTGTTGGAAATGGACACACTTGTGATGATAATCACCCTCATATGCCTTGCATGCATACCGGCAGGAACCCGGGAAAACCTCTGCCTTGGGTAGGCTTGAGTTTGTCGCCGGTCTCCGTCGGGACGGTTATGTCTGGTATGGCATGGTAAGGCGATATGAGAGGTGACTCTGATGGATGAAATATATTCGTCATGCTAATCATGCAGGGAATACTTGAACCTCCTGAGTCGACCGTAGATCGAGTCTTGTTCCAGTAACCCCCATACTTGTTTCGTACTACCACTCGTCTCTACAACAAGTAGAGTACGGTTCAGTAAGTTGTCAACCTCTTTCCAGCACACACCGTACAGAGAGGCCATGGTGGAAGATACCGGTTGTAGCTGGTAGGCAGGCCACCTGGTCCGGGGGCATGGGTGTTTCCGGTTGGGACCGAGAGGAGAGGCCACCCCTTAGAGCGCGCGATATAAATTTGATCCCATGCTACGCGAGGTTGTAGCCTCCCCACTTAGAGTTTGCTTAACAGGTGTCGTGGGTGATTCCAGACACGTGTGAGATAAGCTGGTGTGTGCAAGTTAGGTGTGTTTTCAACAAAAAGACCGTAGACGGAATTAGTCCTGCTGGACTAGAGAAATCCGTTACTCGTGGGTAAAGAGTACACCCTCTGCAGAGAATAAACCTATTCGAATAGCCATGTCTATGGTTAAGGATTACAGTTTGGGATGGGTCAGGTGTCGGTCTTAGTGTCGGTCTTCGGAGGTGAAACCGTTAACCAGAAAAATGGAATTACTACTCGTGACTTGTGATATCTATGATTATTATTATTGTTGACTAACCCGTGATATTATTACCGAATATCTCTAGGATGGTTCAACCTCCGGGATATTCACTATGATCATTTCTTTTAAAGCCCTTTATGTGGTGTCGCTCAGACGCCCGACGGTGGCATTTCTTTTAAAGCCCTTTATGTGGCGTCGCCCAGACGCCCGACTGTGGCATTTCTTTTAAAGCCCTTTATGTGGCGTCGCCCAGATGCCCGACTGTGGCATTTCTTTTAAAGCCCTTTATGTGGCGTCGTTCAGACGCCCGACTGTGGCATTTCTTTTAAAGCCCTTTATGTGGCGTCGCCCAGACGCCCGACTATGGCATTTCTTTTAAAGCCCTTTATGTGGT
>NC_041389.1:52531634-52531882 GCF_002162155.2 Triticum dicoccoides
TCGCCCAGACGCCCGACTGTGGCATTTCTTTTAAAGCCCTTTATGTGGCGTCGCCCAGACGCCCGACTATGGCATTTCTTTTAAAGCCCTTTATGTGGTGTCGCCCAGACGCCCGACTGTGGCATTTCTTTTAAAGCCCTTTATGTGGCGTCGCCCAGACGCCCGACTGTGGCATTTCTTTTAAAGCCCTTTATGTGGCGTCGCCCAGACGCCCGACTGTGGCATTTCTTTTAAAGCCCTTTATGTGG
>NC_041389.1:52531913-52545388 GCF_002162155.2 Triticum dicoccoides
GTCGCCCAGACGCCCGACTATGGCATTTCTTTTAAAGCCCTTTATGTGGTGTCGCCCAGACGCCCGACTGTGGCATTTCTTTTAAAGCCCTTTATGTGGCGTCGCCCAGACGCCCGACTGTGGCATTTCTTTTAAAGCCCTTTATGTGGCGTCGCCCAGACACCCAACTGTGGCATTTCTTTTAAAGCCCTTTATGTGGCGTCGCCCAGACGCCCGACTGTGGCATTTCTTTTAAAGCCCTTTATGTGGTGTCGCTCATACGCCTGACTGTGGCATTACTTGTTATTTATTTCATAAATTTTAATGCTACTCTGTTATTGAAATTTTATAAATAACTTGCTTGCACGCATCCGAGATTTATTTATCTTTTGTGACTGACGTCATGAGCATAAAATATTTTCAGCACATCATTGTTATATTATACCTGTATTCATAATGTTTGCGAGTACATTCAAAGTACTCACTGGCTTGTCCCTGGTTATTGTCTTGGCCAGATTATCTTGCACGGAGATGAGCGACGCGATGCTAGCCCCGGAAACCACTCAATGGAGATAGCAGCCTCGCGAAGATAGGAATTAACATGGTCAGCTGTTCCCCTGGGAAATGGAGTCCCATAGACATAGATGTTTCACAACCCGCTTCCGCCATCAACCACTAGAAACCATTTGTTGTACTCACAGGCCAGAATGGCCTTGTACTACATATTTTGTATTTTGCTTGGAATTTCTGTATCAAGTTGGAGCCTCATTAGCTAACAGTAATCCTGGGGCTGATGAGCACGACGGTCTTTTCGGGAAATTTATTACCCGGAAAACCCGGTCGCGACAGACTTGGTATCAGAGCCAGGCTGACCATTGGCTAATCCTATCTTAGCCAGGTCAATAAACTAGGCAAACCAACCCATCAGACCTTAACCAAACCCCAGCCAAGCTTCTCGTGCAAGATAGCCACACAGTGACCCAACACTTTTGGCAGTCGGTGCCCAACCTATCAACCTAACCTGTCACTCATGCGCCAGTGACCGGCCCCTAAATAATCCTTTCCCGCAAGCGTTCGAAGGAAGATTCCGTCCCCTTTTTCCTATAAAAAGGGTGCGCTAGCACCAAACCAGCACAACACAGCCGCTACCCCAAACCGAGCCACAATGCCTAGACCTATAGTGCACAACGAAACCACAGCAACCAACCTTGGAGGTTTTGTGACCATCCTCGCAAACCTCACCCGTCGTGCCTACGTATTAGAGGAGCCACCAGAATATGTTGTGTATCAAGGACACATGAGCGGTGAAGACCGCCAATTCTGGGCCACTGTGCACATTTACGGTAGGAGTCTAGCACCCGAGCGTCCCTACCGGTTCACCAGAAGAACAACTTCCTTTGAGCCACAAACCATCCAGCTAGCCGCTCGAGAGGCTATAGTTCATCTCAGGCACTTGTCGCCCAGAGTTAACGGTCGCTCATTCCACTACTACCCCAGACATGAAGGGTATGGTAGACCACCCCAAGTTGCCAATGGAGATCACGAGACGGACCCCGCATTGTTGCACCTAGTGTGCTATGTAAGTGCACTAGAGGAACTGTTCGACCAGATCACTATTGATCTAATCGCAGCTCGTGGAGAGCTGGTTCGTCGAGCCCCGGCGAGAGAAGAAAACGAGCCCAACACTGACAACCCAGTCGTGCTGTTTGGACAACCGATCGAGACCCCGAGATCTGCCCCAGCCATCGGCCAAGGTGCTGCGATAACCCCAGAAGTGCTTCATCGCCTTTTGGGAGCACACTCCAACGGGGTTGTGGCCAACAATCCCCGCGATGGTCATCATCACTACCCCGACCCTGCAGTTCCTCCGCCATCTCCGACTAATCCCGGCAGAGAGACACGTGGAGAAGCCTCGACATCCACCAGGCACGCCCGTTTAGACATAAACGAGGTAGACTAAGCTGTATGAGTAGCACCAAGTTTCAATGTATCCTCGCTTTGTAATCACGCGACCGTGTATATTATCGCAGCCTGTCGTTGTGCCTCTGTCTTAATAATAGCCTTGCATATTTGGTCAGCGCATAGCTGCATATTTTTCCGGGCACAACTACCAAAACCAACCCGACGACAACCACAGTAACGCGTCTTTTTATGAGATATGTGTATCTCTGACACTGACCCGACCTTTGGAGCTAAGCTGGCAAATTTTTACCTTTCACCACGGTAAAACGATCCGGCTCCATTGCTATATAAAGGCCACCTTGTGACCTTACCCAGCAACCCTCACTTTGTGCACAACACTCACGCTTTTTCTTGTCATGCCGAGCCCCAGCATTCATCTGAGAACCCCAGATGCAACTCCAGGTAGCTTTGTCAAAATATTGTGGGATTTTACCCGCAGTACCATGGGTCTACCCAGCCACCCCAGTACGAGCTGTTCAAATCGAGGATCACCCCATCCACCTCGGAATATTGGGCAGCAGTACACATTCCTCCTGTAGACCCCAACCAAGATCCAATAGAAGTTTCCTTTGTGGGGAAATCTATGCCAACCCCACACTTGGCCATAGAAGCTGCTGCGAAAGAAGTGATTGCTCGTCTTCGATCCGCAGTACCCTATGCCCGCGAACGAGGATATTATTACTTTCCGAGCCGTGCAGCACCCGGAGAAGTTACATCTTTTCCCGGTGGACGTATTGAGAGAGACCCAGTTCTGGCCAACCTTATCCAGTACATCATTGCTCAAGAGCATTTAAACCAGCGAGTGATGGATTATCTCCAGAGCCTCGCAGATTTAAGTCCTCAGATTGCCATCGGCAGACCACTGAGACCCGACACGGAGAGACGCATACATCGACTGGTCAACCCACTTCCTCCGATAGAAGAGGAGTGTATTCCTTTACCAGAGACATTTTATCAGGACTCCACCCAGTTACCATTTTCATTTTAGACGTCGCTACTGTATTTGTTTTTGCAGCATTTATATTTATGTGTGTGACTTATGCGTGATACCCTGAGTTTGTACGACGAGTCAATTATTTGGCTTCTGCTAATGTGTGTAGTTTTTGTTGTGGCTTATGCTCCTTTAAATTAACTGTTTTTCCCTCGCAAAACCCTGTAGTGAGATTTTCTTTTCCCTGAGTTGCTACATCTACACTTTCTCACGACGTGGATTATTTAATTTCACTCAGCACCACGAGCAGACTCACAACCCTTATCATTCGGACACATACACTGTTTGCAAAACTTTGCAACGGTGTTACATCCAGCTAATCACCCCCTAACAACAGTTAGCACCCGGCACACCCCATCTACTCCTCATGATCACCACCACCGCGGAGAACCTACACCCGAGCCGCAGCATCGCGATACTCGTCGAAGATTATCGCGCACAGGAGCACAGAGAGCCCCAGCAGCGTCGCCAACCCTCCGCAAATCAGGATCACAAACCAGTCCGGCATCGCCTCCGTCATTAGAGCCTCGACCGAGCTTCTGTAAGCAGTAACGGAGAAAGAAGGAGGAGGAGAAGTGAGGCCAGGTGTGATGAAGAAGAGAGAGGCACCCCGGCCGTTTTTATAGCTCGAGCTCGGTGTACGGTGGGCGAAGTCCACCAACGCCGCTCGTCGCCGATCGCTGGTGTTCGGAGTCGAATCCGCGAGCAGTGCCGACAGCGCGCTAGCCCGCGAGGTGAGTGCACGCTGCACCGGCAGCTAGCACGCCGCGCACTACCACGGTACGGCCTAGATGCCCTACACACTAGGCGTCGCCGGTGGAGAAAGCGCGCGGGAGAGAGGAGGAAGAAAGGGCCAGAGGGAGAAGAAGAGGAGACTGGCAGTGGACCCCGGGTCCACCTGTCGGCCAGAGAGAGCACTGTGCTCTCGGGTACGACCAGCGTATATCTAAATTTAGGAGTTATCCTAAATTTATATCCAGCATAGAAATCACCCATTTTTGTCCCGAACCGTAGACTTTTCCGCGCAGCCCCAGTTTTTCACACTGTGGTTTTTCACCACTTATTGCCCTCTCACTGTAGCCACATCGTCATTGCGTAATTATTTCTTAACACCGCTTTTAGCAAATCTCGAGGGCGAGATTTTTTTAAGGGGGTTAGTATTGTGACACCCCAAAATTTTGGCCTTGTTTTAATGGAATAAAATTTTGCCAGGATTTAAAACTTTGAATTTTTGAGCTCCATTTTGATTTTGTTTAAATCATTTCCTTCCCTGTTATGATGAGTTTTTCCCAAAGAGAAAACTTTTCAAAAATGTTGTTGGACTTATTTAACCTCTCAAGAAAAACTTTCCTTTTATCAGTGTAACTAATTAAATAATTAGGTTGCTTGATCTTTATTTTCTTGAAAAGGGTTTTCTAGGTTAAATGGCCATATTTGAACTACAACCATTTGATAAATTCACTTAAAATTCCCACAAAAATTTGGAGATGTCATGTGATGTTTTTAAATCACTTTTATGCTAAAATATATTTCATTCATGAAATATTTTGAGCCCTACACTCAATTTTTCATCTCTGGTCCAGAGTGCTTTTTGTACTACAACCTATTTAAATATTTCTTTAAAACTTCTACCAAAATTAGGGGAGGTCAGTAGGAGCCTATTATTTCACTTTGTGCAAAAACCTATTTATGTTCTTTGAAAAATTTGAGTGAATCAACCTCATCCTCATTCTGGACCAACTTGATGGTTTGTACAGCAACCATGTTTTTACTTGCTCTTTAACCCTTGATTATTTCTCCTACTTGTAGTCCCCCATGTTATACCCTTAAGTCCAGGAGCATGCACCTTTTGGATCATTTTTGGTTCATGAAATAATTCTATTTATTTCCTGTCCAGAATTGAAGTTATGTGAAACTTGCACTAACAAGTTTCTGCTTTTGGCCAACTAACCTCACCACTCTCTCTTGCATCTAAGGAGATCTTGATCTGGAGTTTTTGACCATTCCAAGATCTGCCTGAGTGCCCTTAGCATTTTGTCAAACACCTGGTGTGCATGGCCAGTTTTGACATGATTTTGTCTTTGCATTGTGACCTTGCACCTCGGATCATACTAGCATGTCCACTAGGATTCCAGTTGCTCCTAACCTGGGTCTGTTAATTGCCAGCCTCAACCGCGACCTCTAGCATGCTCTGGCATTTCGTCGAGCACACTCAGTGCATGCACTGGACGCGCCCAGAGCGCGCGTATTGCAGCCGCGCGCCCGAGCCGACACGCTGGCCCCCCTGGCTTTGGCCCACACAGCAGCATCACGCCACGCGCTCCCCTTCTCTCAGCTACGCGCCAAGCCGCCCCTCGCCACGCCCGGCAGGCCAAGCACTAGCCGCCGCCGCCGCCCGGCAGCCCTGCGCCATTCAGCGCCGCCCAAGCCACTCCCGCTCGCCACCTGGCCCCTGGAACAGCGCGTGCTCATCCGCAGGCATGTCCGCTAGCGCTCGTCCCCGCCACGATGCCCTGCTGCTACAGAACGTCGGTTCGCCGGAAGCTTATCCACAGCCGCCGCTGAACCGCCTCGACTCACCTATATAAGGATCCCCGAGCTCATCTCCGCACGCAGGCAGTCCCAAGCCATCTCCAGAGGACCCCCATTGGCAGCCAATCGACCCGGGGGAGGGCTCCTTCCTCATCTCCGGCAACTGCGGCCGCCGCCACTGCCCCGGCCATTTCGGCACCACCGAGGCCTCTCCCTCTCCGTTCTCTCCACCAAGAACCTCCTCATCCTCCCGTGAGCCTTTTCCCCTACTTGATTTTGATCGGGAGCCAACGCCGCCACAAAGTCACTTCGCCACCGAAGGCTTCTTCCGCCGCGGAGCTCGCCGCCGGCGGCTCGCTCCGTCCCCGCCGACCCAACGACTACCGGGAGGACCGCCCCAACCTTACGGATCCATCACGACCCTCGGGGGCCCGCGAGGAGCAGCCAAATGCCGGCGACGATCGCCGGAGCCCCGCTCCGCTCGGGCAAAGGAGGGAGACGACGCGCGGCGACTGGTCAAACCTGACCAGTGGGCCAGGCAGGCCCACTGTCAGTGACACCCCGCGCCGCCCGCGTGGTTAAGTGGAGGCGTAAAGCCCCAAGTACGCCTCCTCTGCACCGAAAGCGTATTTCTATCTGAACCGTTTTCTTTTCTGTTTTATTTTAAATAACAGATTTGACCAAATCTTTGACTGGCTATAACTTTTTAAATATAACTCCAAATGAGTTGATTCTTTTTCCTACCTTCCTTAAATTTGGTCTAGTTTATTTTAAGATTTATTTGAAAATTTTTCAAACAACTTTTTGGTTCTGTTTTTGAAATATGTGTTAATTCAAATATATTTTTAAATAGGATTTTGGGAGAGAGAAGAAGCTTTCAAAAGTTTTGGAGAGCATCTCACCCCTCCACAACATTGAAGGCAAGCATTCTGAATCCCGGCATAATATTTTTGGTGTGATCGTTGATACATTTATAACACCACCGCATTTCGAAGGACTTGTTATTTCATGTGATATGATCATATGCATGGGTGCATGTTGTTGATTTCCATGCTGTTGGAAATGGACACACTTGTGATGATAATCACCCTCATATGCCTTGCATGCATACCGGCAGGAACCCGGGAAAACCTCTGCCTTGGGTAGGCTTGAGTTTGTCGCCGGTCTCCGTCGGGACGGTTATGTCTGGTATGGCATGGTAAGGCGATATGAGAGGTGACTCTGATGGATGAAATATATTCGTCATGCTAATCATGCAGGGAATACTTGAACCTCCTGAGTCGACCGTAGATCGAGTCTTGTTCCAGTAACCCCCATACTTGTTTCGTACTACCACTCGTCTCTACAACAAGTAGAGTACGGTTCAGTAAGTTGTCAACCTCTTTCCAGCACACACCGTACAGAGAGGCCATGGTGGAAGATACCGGTTGTAGCTGGTAGGCAGGCCACCTGGTCCGGGGGCATGGGTGTTTCCGGTTGGGACCGAGAGGAGAGGCCACCCCTTAGAGCGCGCGATATAAATTTGATCCCATGCTACGCGAGGTTGTAGCCTCCCCACTTAGAGTTTGCTTAACAGGTGTCGTGGGTGATTCCAGACACGTGTGAGATAAGCTGGTGTGTGCAAGTTAGGTGTGTTTTCAACAAAAAGACCGTAGACGGAATTAGTCCTGGTGGACTAGAGAAATCCGTTACTCGTGGGTAAAGAGTACACCCTCTGCAGAGAATAAACCTATTCGAATAGCCATGTCTATGGTTAAGGATTACAGTTTGGGATGGGTCAGGTGTCGGTCTTAGTGTCGGTCTTCGGAGGTGAAACCGTTAACCAGAAAAATGGAATTACTACTCGTGACTTGTGATATCTATGATTATTATTATTGTTGACTAACCCGTGATATTATTACCGAATATCTCTAGGATGGTTCTACCTCCGGGATATTCACTATGATCATTTCTTTTAAAGCCCTTTATGTGGTGTCGCTCAGACGCCCGACGGTGGCATTTCTTTTAAAGCCCTTTATGTGGCGTCGCCCAGACGCCCGACTGTGGCATTTCTTTTAAAGCCCTTTATGTGGCGTCGCCCAGATGCCCGACTGTGGCATTTCTTTTAAAGCCCTTTATGTGGCATCGCCCAGACGCCCGACTGTGGCATTTCTTTTAAAGCCCTTTATGTGGCGTCGCCCAGACGCCCGACTATGGCATTTCTTTTAAAGCCCTTTATGTGGTGTCGCCCAGACGCCCGACTGTGGCATTTCTTTTAAAGCCCTTTATGTGGCGTCGCCCAGACGCCCGACTGTGGCATTTCTTTTAAAGCCCTTTATGTGGCGTCGCCCAGACGCCCGACTGTGGCATTTCTTTTAAAGCCCTTTATGTGGTGTCGCTTAGACGCCCGATTGTGGCATTACTTGTTATTTATTTCATAAATTTTAATGCTACTCTGTTATTGAAATTTTATAAATAACTTGCTTGCACGCATCCGAGATTTATTTATCTTTTGTGACTGACGTCATGAGCATAAAATATTTTCAGCACATCATTGTTATATTATACCTGTATTCATAATGTTCGCGAGTACATTCAAAGTACTCACTGGCTTGTCCCTGGCTATTGTCTTGGCCAGATTATCTTGCACGGAGATGAGCGACGCGATGCCAGCCCCGGAACCCACTCAATGGAGATAGCAGCCTTGCGAAGATAGGAATTAACATGGTCAGCTGTTCCCGTGGGAAATGGAGTCCCATAGACACAGATGTTTCACAACCCGCTTCCGCCATCAACCACTAGAAACCATTTGTTGTACTCACAGGCCAGAATGGCCTTGTACTACATATTTTGTATTTTGCTTGGAATTTCTGTATCAAGTTGGAGCCTCATCAGCTAACAGTAATCCTAGGGCTGATGCGCACGACGGTCTTTTCGGGAAATTTATTACCCGGAAAACCCGGTCGCGACACAGAAGAAGAACTCCAAACAAGTAAACATCGCTCTCGCGTCATGATCATCGCATAACCTGTACCTGCAACTGTTGTTGTAGTAATCTGTGAGCCATGAGGACTCAGCAATCCCATTACCATGGGTATCAAGACTAGCAAAGCTTAAAAAGGAAAGGAAGGGGTAAAGTGGCGAGGCTGCAGCAGCGACTAAGCATATATGGTGGCTAACATACGCAAATAAGAGCGAGAAGAGAGCAAGCGGAACGGTCGTGAAGCTAGCAATGATCAAGAAGTGATCCTGAACTCCTACTTACGTCAAACATAACCCAGAACCGTGTTCACTTCCCGGACTCCGCCGAAAAGAGACCATCACGGCTACACACGCGGTTGATGCGTTTTAATTCGGATATGGTGTCAAGTTATCTACAACCGGACATTAACAAATTCCCATCTGCCTATAACCGCAGGCATGGCTTTCGAAAGATTATACCCTGTAGGGGTGTCCCAACTTAGCCCATGATAAGCTCTCACGATCAACGAAGGATATACCTTCTCCCAGGAAGACCCGATCAGACTCGGAATCCCGGTTTACAAGACATTTCGACAATGGTAAAACAAGACCAGCAAAGCCGCCCGATGCACCGACAAATCCCGATAGGAGCTGCACATATCTCGTTCTCAGGGCAACACTGGATGAGACATCCTACGAGTAAAACCAGACCTCGAGTTGCCCCGAGGTGGCCCCGCAGTCTACTCGGTTCGGACCAACACTTAGACAAGCACTGGCCCCGGGGGGGCTAAAATAAAGATGACCCTTGGGTTGGCCGACCCAAGGGAAAGGGTAGGTGGTGGTGAGGCAAATGGTAAAACCAAGGTTGGGCCTTGCTGGAGGAGTTTTATTCAAAGCGAACTGTCAAGGGGGTCCCATAAATCACCCGACCGCGTAAGGAACGCAAAATCCGGGAACATAACACCGGTATGACGGAAACTAGGGCGGCAAGAGTGGAACAAAACACCAGGCAAAAGGCCAAGTCTTCCACCCTTTACCAAATATATAGATGCATTAATAATATAAGAGATATTGTGATATCCCAACCAAAATCCTGTCCACCATGGAGAAGTCTTCAACTTCACCTGGAACTAGCAACGCTATAAGAGGGGCTGAGCAAAAGCGGTAACATAGCCAAACAATGGTTTGCTAGGAAGGGTGTCAAAGGTTAGAGGTTCATGGCAATTTGGGATGGCTTGAAGAGTAAATGATAGGTAACGCAGCATAGCGATAGAACGAAGCAACTAGCATAGCAATGATAGTAGTGAGATCCAGGGTAGCGGTCATCTTGCCTGAAATCCTGCAAGGAAGAATTACGAGTCCATGAAGAAGACGAACAGATGAAGCCGAACCAAGCGTAGACGAACGAATCCTCACGATCGCAACGAAACAGGAACTATCGAGAAGAAGCACACAACATAGTAAACACACCACACATGAACAAGGCAAGATGCACAACAAGCATGATGCATGACAAGGCTACATGGAGCTACTCATGGCAAGAGATGATGCAAACCAAAGCAACACATCAAGACAAGTTTAAATGAGGCCGGGAGTGACATATAACAATTCCGATAAGTCCTCATGTGCATATTTCGAAATTGGTCCAGATCTAAATAAACATTACGTTCAAGTTGTTAAACAGCAAGTTAAAATGCACCAAGATGACCTACACGAGATTCTAGTCAAGTTACATATAAAGTTCATTTAGTTCGGAGCTACGGCCTAGAAGATATGAGCAAAACAAGTTAAACATGGCATTGATGCAGAATGCATATAAACATCAAGAAAACACCTCAAAACATGGATGCAACATGATAATATGAAGCTACATGCAATTCTAAGCAAGTTTCATATAGAGCACACTCAAAACGGAGCAACGGTTCAACACACACACATGAAACAAGTTTAAAGGACAAGCTGTCCAAAACAGCAACTAGGCATATTGCAAGCATCAAAACAACATGCTACAGGACCTCAACAAGAAAACAAAAGGCATGGGCATGATGTACAGGTAAAGCATAACAAAACATGAACACTGAGCTATATCCAGAAATCACTAGAACATGCTCAAACACACAAGGCAAGATTACAAATCTTTACCTACTAATAAAGCGGCTATTGCTTCTGGTCGTCCGTCATTAAAATTACCCTCCAAGTTAGTAAAAATTACCTACCAATGCCACCCATAAGTGAAAAAACGATTCAAATATTCGGACCAAATATCGCCGCCCCGTTCATTGTTTTATAGTGGTGCGACGAGTACATGTAAGAGGATGAGGCGCACCAGGGTGGTTGGCTGATCGCTCCTCTATCGACCAGACCAGGGTTCGATCCCCCGTTTTGCAATTTTTATCTTTCTTTTCTCACGCATGTGTGGGACTTCACTTCCCTGTTTTTTATTCATTTTACTTCTTTTTTCTCATTCTGTTTTCTTTCTTCTTTTCTCTTTAAATTAATTTGGGATTTGAATATTTTAAAAGTTGCGCTTTTTCAAAAAAAAATCTTTGAGAAATCATAAAATATATGTGAATTCAAAAATGTTTAGAAAATCATAAAAATTTTGCAGATTAAAAAAATGTTGGTGGTTTTGCAAAACTGTTCGCAAAATTATAAATAAATCATGATTTAGAAAAAATGGTCGGAAAATAAAATCATGTTCATGATTTTAAAAAAATGACCGTGTATTCAAAACATATTCGGGAATCTGAAAAAAAATGTTCATGACATTTTAGAAAATGTTCACAAAAATAAAAATAAATATTTGTTCCATGATTTTAAAAAAATTCATCGGTTCTAAAAATGTTTGTTGGGTCAAAAATTGTTAATGAATTCGAAACCGGTTCATACATTTAAATTCTTTTGTAAAGAAAACTAATCTTTATCATTTTTTTGAGAAAATCAAAAATTTCAAAAAAAAATTGTTTGTCTATTCGAAAAATTGTTCACTGATTCAAAAGTATCTTATGTCTAGGATTTGATTAGTTTTTCGAAAGTCTTTATATGTCTTGGCGTTGGGAGTATTTCGTGGTCAATGAGATTTGTTTTTAAAGTTTTAAACGTCCCCTTGCGCAACAAAATGACACGTGTGGCATGCACCGGCGAACTCATAGCCTTGGGATTTACCGCGTCAAATGCATTGTGATCATGTGGACATCGCGGCCATCATCGGCTAGGGTAAAAAAATGGCAACATGATGAGCCACTATGTTAAAATAGAGTACGCTCATATATCAGGATATTGAGTCATACTTATTTGGTTAGCCATAATTTTTTGTTCTCCCGTTGCAACGCACGGGCATATTTGCTAGTAATAACAATTCAGACTTTGCAGAAAATAACATCAGGTTGCAATGTTTAGAGCTATCAAACAACATGTTACAGGAACTTATCATAGCAAACAAAGGCATGGCATGAATATACTAAAAGCATAGATCAAAAGTCCCTTACTGACCATAAGCCAAAAAGGATCAGAAAATATGATGGCACCCACGTACACATGGCAAGTTATAATACAGATTCAAACATGGCAGAAACAGAATTACGAAGGCATGTAGATGAGCTTGTGAAACTCACTATAGAGAAATACATGGCATGGAAAGGCACCTAACAGTAAGAAGGCATGTTTGTGAAGCTAAGCATGGCAATAGCAAGTCCATAGGGTACATGGAACACTAGGAAAACACATGGCAACAACTGAACTTAATGTTAACAGGCTGACAGCAACATTATCAAGCAACTTTGGAGCAAGATATGAACAAGCTAGAGAAAGCTATAAATGCAACCAGGGGCATGGATGGATAGAGCATGACATGTAGAACAAAACATATTTAGTGGACATCTCCAGATTATGCATAGAATGACTAGTAGCAGCAGGTTTACATAGCATCACGAAATAACAGATTCAGCCTAGCAAAACAGCAACAACAAGTACCCTACTTAACAAGCTCGATTCACTCACCACAAGTCATTGCATGACAAGATAAGCATAGCATCAACAAGAAGAAATGTTTTTGAAACAAACCAAGGCAAGAACGAGTTCATAGCATGCAAGGATCAACTACAACAACCTTGGCAAAATTGAATAACATGTAAACAATCTGCCAGGAAACATTTTGAAGTAAAAGTAGAGCACGAAAAGGACATGCTAGACTTCTCCATAATTTCAACCAAGGGCATTAATGGGTAGACAACAACCATATGTTCAAAAAACCCTTACTGAAGTATCTCAAAATATGCATCGATCTCTCTGTAGCATCAAGTTTACATGGCATCAAAATAACAGCAGAACAGGGACTAAAACAGCAACATCACGATGCCTAGCTTGCATGCTTGTGCTAGTCACCACACTGATCACAAAAATACATGGCATGCACCCCTTTAAAGATGGCATGGCATAGATCAAAACACATGTAGACATCAACCTCATAGCATGCACACATCAATCATGGCAAAAATGACAAAAGAGCTCGTTCTGTTAACAGACAACAGAGAACATCATGAAGCACTCTTACAACGATGATTCAGGCATCAAGATGAGCTCAAATGAACATGATGCAATGGAATGAAATGATGTAATCGTTGAGTCGAACAATTTGACATATTACACGCACGAAACGGAGCTACGGATGCAGAGATACGGCGCGATGAACATGGCATGATTATGCAAAAACGTCAGGGACTTGGTCAATATTCGGGGAGGGGAAAGTCAACCTCATCTTTTCAGATCTGGATCGAGACGGAGCGGATCCCGAGGTGGCCGGAGCATCGCCGGAGCAGAGGATGGGGAGGCGGCCGGCGGGGCGGAGAGGAGCGGATCCGGGCATGGAGACCGAGGGCTGACCCTCCTCCGACGGGAGGAGGCGGCGCCGAGCTCCTCCGGTGGCCGGTCCGGCGAGGGGCGTCGGCGACCGGAGCTTGGCAGGGGCCGGCGGAGCGAGAGGTGGCGGCTCGGGGAAGTTGGCGGGCGGCGGAGCCGGGCGAGGGGAGGCGCGGGGGGCGCCGACGAGGACGCGGCGGGGCGAGACCACCGG